>NC_040021.1:18520149-18536405 GCF_000972845.2 Larimichthys crocea
TTTTCTCTCTACGGTGGTGGGAGTTGGAGACATATTTGACTCAAGTCTATTAATAAATCCTAAACCTAACTAAATTATAATTCATTTGAAAGGCCTTGTTCTTTGCCTCACTCACCCACCTGGAAAACATTGCAGCCAATTTTATTTGTTACCGTATATCAGCTCCCAGGTCCTTATTCTGAATTTTTATCTGAATTGCAGAATTTGCACTCCGGCTTGATTCTTAAAACAAAAGTAATTAAATATCTTGTAGGTTTGATTTTAAACATTCATGTGAACAACCACAATGATAGTCTTAGTACTGCTTTTATCTCTCTATTAGACTCAATTGGCTTTGTTCAAAGTGTAAATAAAACCGACTCATTGTCTGAACCACACTCTTGATCTTGTTCTTTAGCTAAAGTGCTCTCCTTTTCTGTCGATTCTTTCATCTAGTGTCAGAATATAATTAATATCTTCTCACAGAATCATCTTCTGTCGACCATTTTTAAAACTTTGAGTTCATATTACTGGACTATAAGCCTTTGTGTAGAAGCTTCTACAGCAGTGTTTATCTGATAGTGCTGTAGCCAAATTTAAGGAAGTGCTCTTCAGATTGATCATTCAATGTCTAACTGTAACAGATGACTTGTCTACTTCCTTTAGCCACCCACAAATGACCATCTTGTTGATAGTATTACAGCTCAATACGGACAACTCTAGACTCTATTGCACCTCTGAAAAGAGATAATTAAAAAAGAAGGCTTAGCACCATGTCTAGCCAGCAGACTCGTAAATTAAAGCAAGAGGCACGTAAATCTGAACGACAATGGCGTGGCACTAAACTGGAGAATCTCATCTCGTCTGCGGATAATCTCAAAACATACAGGAAGGCTTCCGTAATGCAGAGCAGCCTATTACTCTTCTTTAATTGGGAGAATAAGAACAACCCCAGGTTTCTCTTCAGCACTGTAGCCAGGCTAACAGAGAATCACACTCTACTGAACCATCTATCCTTTAGGTCTAAGTAGTAATTACTTCATGAGCTTCTTTAATGATAAGATTATAACTATTAGAGACAAAATCCATCACCTCTTGCCCTAAGCTGGTTTAAATCGTATTTTTTAGATCGATCTCAGTTTGTTCACGTCAATGATGAATCCTCCATGCAGACCAAAGTTTGTCATGGAGTCCCACAAGGTTCTGTACTTGGACCACTTCTATTCAGTTTATATATGCTTCCTTTAGGGAACCTTATTAGGAATCACTCTATCAATTTTCATTGTATGCTGACGACACCCAATTATATTTATCGACAAGCCTGATGCAACCAATCAATTAACTAAACTCCAAGCATGCCTTAAGGATATAAAAAGTTGGTGACCTACAATTTTTTGATGTTAAATTCAACAAAACTGAAGTTCTTGTAATTGGACCCAAACACCTCAGAACCTCTCTTTCTAGAGACTCAGTTACTTTAGATGGATCACCCTGGCCTCCAGCTCCACTGTAAGAATCTTGGAGTTGTTTTTGATCAGGATTTGTCCTTTAACGTCCACATAAAACAAATTTCGAGGACTGCATTCTTCCACTTACGTAACATCGCTAAAAACGATGCATGTCTCTCAGGCGGATGCAGAAAACTAGTCCACGCATTTGTTACTTCAAGGCTGGACTATTGTAACTCTTTGTTATCAGACTGCTCTAATAAGTCTCTTAGGACTTTGCAGTTAATTCAGAATGCTGCTGCACGTGTTCTCACAGGAACCAAGATCAGAGATCACATCTCTCCCATTCTGGCTTCCTTGCATTGGCTGCCTCTTAAAACTAGAATAGAATTTAAAATTCTTCTCCTTACTTACAAAGCTCTTCATGGTCAGGCACCATCGTATCTAAAAGAGCTCATAATACCTTACTACCCCTCTAGAACACTGCGCTCTCTAGGACGCTGGGTTCCTTGTGGTTCCTATAGTTTCCAAAAGTAGATTGGGAGCCAGAGCTTTCAGCTATCAGGCTCCTCTTCTGTGGAACAAACTACCTTTCTGGTTTCGGGAGGCAGACACGGTCAACACCTTTAAGAATAGACTTAAGACTTTCCTTTTTGATAAAGCCTATAGTTAGGGCTGGCTCAGGTCATCCCTTAGTTATGCTGCCATAGCATTAGACTGCCGGGGGACTCTCCTTCCGTTCTTTCTCTCTCCCTCTTTCTCTCTCCCTCTCCCTCTCTTTCTCTCCCTCTCTCTCTCTCTCTCTCTCTCTCTCTCTCACCATCTGTGGACATAAATGTCTCATTAATGCATGTTACTAACTAAACTTCTTCCCTGGAGTTTCTGTGCTCTCTCGTCCAGCAGGTTCTTGTGGATCGTGGCTGCTGCTGTGATCCTGCACGACGTCCACTACACATATTATTACTGTCATTATTGCTACATATCTGCTACTGTAATCATTTTATCATTCATTGTATTTGTACAATATGTTTGTGTTGATTTGTTCTGTACACGTGACATCCATTGCACGTCTGTCCGTCCTGGGAGAGGGATCCCTCCTCTGTGGCTCTTCCTCTGTAGTTTTTCCTCACTCGAACCAAGGGTCTAAGGACAGAGGGTGTCACTCCCTGTACAGATTGTAAAGCCCTCCAAGGCAAATTTGTGACTTTGGGCTATACAAATAAAATTGATTTGATTATGGCATGCCATTCAGGAAATTAAACCTTTGAATATATTGAATGAAACTTTGAATATATTGAATGAAGTCTGAATATATGGAATGAAACCTTGAATATATTGAATGAAGTCTCAATATATTGAATGAAACCTTGAATATATTGAATGAAGTCTCAATATATTGAATGAAACCTTGAATATATTGAATGAAACCTTGAATATGTCACACCGCGGTGAAGTCAAGCTGGGTTTTTGTTCTGTCTCCATGTCTTGTCATTTCCTGTTTTATTTTGAAAGGTAACTCTCCTCTCGTTTCAGGTCACTTGCCCATCCTCACCGGTGTGATTGTCTTCCCTGATTCCCGATTGTCCACCTGTTCCCCATTACCTCCATGTGTCATATAGTCTGCGTCTCCCTTTGTCTTGTTGCCAGTGTGTTTCGTTTCGTACGTCTCCTACAGCCCTTGTCCTAAGTCCACAGTCATAGTAATATTCGTCAAGCCTGTTTTCGCCTTAGCGCTGTTCCTCTAAAAGAGTGATTTTGATTTGTATTTTTCATAGTTCAGCTTAGGTTTTTCTAGTCTTAGATTTTCAGTTCAGCCTTTTGTTTTTCCTCCTTAGTAGTGTTTTTCAGTTTAGCATTTCCTTCATTAGATTAGGTTCGGCTCCGGCTGGATCTTCTTTAGTTTGAGTCATAGTCGTAGCTAGTTTGAGTGTACTTCCTCCGGCTGGAGTGATTATTATTTTGATACGTTTCATAGCCCTGTTATTTTACCACACGTTTCATAGCCCTGTTATTTTACCACTTTGTAAGAGGTGAACCTTGTGGCCATTTATTGAAGGCTGCTGTCTCCATAGCATCTCTGCGCCTGAGTCCTGTGTCCAAGTCTGCTTCCTGACAGAATATATTGAATGAAGTCTGAATATATTGAATGAAACCTTGAATATATTGAATGAAGTCTAAATATATTGAATGAAACGCTTAATATATTGAATGAAACCTTGAATATATTGAATGAAACCTTGAATATATTGAATGAAACCTTGAATATATTTAATGAAACTTTGAATATATTGAATAAAACCTTGAATATATTGAATGAAACCTTGAATATATTGAATGAAGTCTGAATATATTAAATGAAACCTTGAATATATTGAATGAAGTCTGAATATATTAAATGAAACCTTGAATATATTGAATGAAACCTTGAATATATTGAATGAAGTCTAAATATATTGAATGAAACTTTGAATATATTGAATGAAACTTGACTGACGTCAGACTTCACGGCATCTTGTGTAACGTGTGGATGCTATAGCTAAAAGTGAGTGACAACAAGTCAGTCCGCTCACAATCTTGTTGCAGCAATATTAAACTATGAGGACATCATTAACACTGTGTGTACGGGCCAAAATCCCCCCGATACCCCTGACTAATACCGTTTTCCTGACAAGGAAGTTCGCTCCCTTTTTAATCGTGGCAGACATAAAACAGGCCAGGCAGCTGTTTATCAGCCCAACCTCAGCATGCCTTCAACCTCAAAGGAGTGCCCCACAACACCCAGTGTACAATGTCCACCCGTACACAAGAAAGGGCCCAAGACACGGTATGGTTAGCTTGATATAGTTTTCAGGGGATTTAATGAAGGTAAAACACAGTGAATGGCCGTGCGTAATGGCACTGCTCTCTGATGCGACACTTCTCCGGGACTGGAGAAGCTGCTGCGGCTACAGAGATTTCATAATCTGAAAGAGAAGCTCTTCATATATTGTTTAGATACAATAAGAATCATCCAAATTCATAGACCAATGCAGGGTCAGCTTACTCACACAGCGGACTGCGGACAGACAGACAAAGGCATAATGAGATCATGCCTTACGGCTGTATTGGGGCACTCCTGAGAGGTGGAGGGCATGCTCAGGTTGGCCCGATAAGCAGCTGCCTGGCCTGTTGTAGGCCTGCCACGGTTATAAATTGAGCAAACTTCTTCGTCAGAACTACGGGCAGGGTATTGAGCAGGGGTATCGGGAGGATTTCGGCACGCATTCGCAGTGTATTTATCATGTCCTCATTGCTTAATATCGCTGCAACTAGATTGCGGGCGACCTGACTCATTGTCATTCGCTTTTACAGACTGTTACACAAGATGGCTGCAGGCACTGCCGCGAAGTCTGACGTCAGTAAAATTTCATTCCATATATTCAAGGTTTCATTCAATATATTCAAAGTTTCATTCCATATATTCAAGGGTTTAATTTCCTGAATGGTATGCCATAATAATATATATACACATATACACACACACACAGCTAGCAAGTGGACAGTTTGAAAGTTGACAAGTTTCTCACGCACAGTATGTATTGCCCAAATTGAATGTATTCTAAAATTCTTTTTATCTTTGTTTCATTTGCAAGAAATAGTTAGAAAGTTTAATGGCCATGACCAAGTCCAAATACTGCTGACCGATATTACTATGCTTCACAATTGTAGAACAGAGTCCAGCTCTCATTACACATTCATTGCATTGAGAAAAAGGCCTCAAAATTACTCTTATTGCACATAACAGGCAATAAGTAGATTCTGCTAGTTACAAAAACCTATGTAATTGTCAGGCCTGGACTCAAAGGAGGACTCAGATGCAGAGATATCACCGACAGGATGGAACTTTATTAGGAATTCTCCATACTGAGCGACTCAAAAATAGACTATGAAAATTAAAGGTACTCTAAAGGTACTATACAGCAATATACTCGTAAAAAAAAACGTAAAAGCAAAGAGGAAAAGGTAACAGAAAATCACTCCACAAGGGGAGGACAAAAGCTAAACCGCTATCAAACTGAACAGAAATCAATAACCTAATACTATGAAATTTACAACCAAAAATCACTCACGTGGAGGAAAAAACAACAACACTCGTTGCGTAGCAAGGCAAGGAAGATCAAGGTCTGTGGGAATAACTGGCTGGGGTGAACGAAAGAACGAAACACTCTGGCACAAGACAAGGGGAGATGCAGACAATATATACACAGGGTAATGGGGAACAGGTGGAAACAATCAGGGCGGGGAAGACAATCAGACCGGTGACACATGAGGAAGGGCAAGTGACCTGAAACGAAAGGAGAGTTATTTTCAAAATAAAACAGGAAATGACAAGACAGGACAAAAACCCAGCTTGACCTCACCGCGTGACAGTACCCCTTCCTCTAGGGCCGACTCCTGACGGCCCAGGCAACTCAGGATGATCTCTGTAGAAATCTTGAATCAGGCCGATACTCAGGTGCAGGGCGGCGTTTTCGGTCGGTGGCCCTTTTGACTCTGTCCCCCTGATGGATGAGTACTTGGCGGGTGGTGGCCCAGATGCAGCGGCAGCTACGAACCAGAGTGTGGGCGGAGGGGACAGACACTTCCGGCTCGGCGTCAGCAAACACAGGAGGCTGGTAGCCATAGGCACACTTGAAGGGGGAGAAGCCTGTGGCAGAGGTAGGCAGCGAGTTGTGGGCAAATTCCACCCAGATCAAGTGGGTGCTCCACGAAGCTGGGTTCTGAGACACAAGGCAACGGAGGCCAGTCTCCAGCTGTTAGTTTAGACGTTCGGTCTGGCCGTTGGCCTCTGGGTGGTATCCTGACGTCAGACTTGCCGTGGCACCGATGAGCCTACAGAACTCCTTCCAGAACCGGGAGATGAACTGGGGCCCCCGGTCTGACACGATGTCCTTAGGGAATCCATGGATCCTGAAGATATTTTGCATCATAATTTGAGCAGTTTCTTTTGCTGAGGGCAGCTTAGGTAAGGCAATGAAATGTGCCATTTTGGAAAAACGATCCACCACGGTCCTGACCATGGTGTTACCTTTCGAAACCGGGAGCCCCGTGACAAAGTCCATAGATATGTCCGACCACGGCCTGGAAGGGATGGGCAGGGGTTGCAGGAGTCCCATGCGTGACCTAGAGGACGTCTTGTTGCGGGCGCAGACCGAACATGCCTCAATTTACTCCCGGACTCCATGGACGGCCACCAGAACCGTTGGGAGATGGCGAACATTCGGACTCCTTGATGGCAAGTGAGCAGCGAGGTGTGAGCCCAATGAATCACCTGTGGGCGCAGAGCAACAGGGACAAACAAATGATGCTCTGGGCACCCACTAAGTGGGGGCGTATCACCATTCGCTTGCTTCACCTCTTGTTCTATCTGCCAAGTAACCACTCCAACCACACGGTTCAGTGGGAGGGTGGGTTCTGGTTCCTTGGCGGCAGGCTCAGGGTCATAGATGCGTGACAGGGCGTCTGGTTTGACATTCCGGGACCCTGGCCTGTAAGACAACGTAAAGCAAAAACGGTTAAAAAAACAATGCCCACCTGGCCTGGCTCGAATTTAGTCTCTTGGCCTGCTTGATTTACTCAAGGTTCTTGTGATCCGTCCACACAATGAACGGATGCTGTGCCCCCTCCAGCCAGTGTCTCCACTCCTCCAAGGCGATCTTGACCGCCAGCAGCTCCCGGTTGCTGACATCATAGTTGCGCTCTGCTCTAGACAACCGCCGTGACAAGAACGCGCAGGGATGCATTTTACCATCCTGCTCCGACCGTTGAGAGAGAACCACCCCGATCCCTTCGTTGGAGGTGTCTACCTCGACTACGAACTGTCGCTGAGGGTCTGGCATGGTGAGGATGGGGGCCGAGTTAAAGCGACGCTTGAGGGTCTGGAAGGCTGTCTCGGCCTCTGGAGTCCAGTGTAAACGCACCTGCGGGGAGGTAAGAGCATGGAGAGGGGCAGCTATTGCGCTAAAACCTTTGATGAACCGCCTGTAAAAGTAAGCAAAACTGAGGAACTGCTGAACCTTTTTGTGGCTATCAGGTGTGGGCCACTCGGTGACAGCGCTAATTTTAGCCGGGTCCATCTGCACTCTTCCAGGAGCTACAATGAAGCCCAGGAAGGAGACGGTGTCGGCATGGAATTCACTCTTTTCTGCTTTGTCGTAGAGATTGTTCTCCAACAGTCTTTTTAGTACTCTGGTTACATGGTCTCGGTGTGTGTCCAGGTCAGGGGATTAAATGAGAATGTCGTCGATGTACACAAAAACAAAGAGATCGAGAAAGACCCTAAGTACCTCATTAATCATTCCTTGGAACACTGCAGGCGCGTTGGTTAACCCGAAAGGCATGACCAGGTACTCATAGTGGCCACTTGGGGTATTAAACCCTGTTTTCCACTCGTCTCCCTCTCTTATTCTAATCAGATGGTAAGCATTACGAAGATCTAGCTTGGTGAACACCTTGGCCTGCTGGAGTTGGTCAAACACGGAAGACATGAGAGGAAGTGGGTACCGATTCTTTATTGTAATGTCATTGAGAGGGCTGTAGTCTATGCAAGGTCTTAGGGACCCGTCTTTTTTTCCCACAAAGAAAAAGCCGGCACCTGCTGGTGATGAAGAAGGGCGGATCAACCCCGCCCTCAGTGAGGTCTTGATGTACTCCCGCATGGCCTCCCTCTCAGGCCCAGAAACCGAATACAGACGGCCCTTGGGAATGGTGGAGCCTGGAATCAGTTCAATAGCACAGTCATATGGCTGATGGGGAGGGAGAACCATGGCTTTAGTTCTACTAAAAAACTCTCGAAGGTGGTGGTAGCAGGACGGCACAGAGCTCAGGTCCGGGTACTCGGAGTCTGGGGCAGAATTAGAAGAGGCAAGATTAGCCACAGTCACTTCCCTCCCAGGGATGTCGAGGCAGTCATTACCACAGTCCTCCCCCAAACCTATAATTTCTCCCGTTCTCCAGTTTACATGGGGGTTGTGGCGATACAGCCATGGCTGTCCCAAAATCAGTGTATGAGAGGGTGACTTGAATAAAAAGAAGCTTATGTGCACACTATGCTCATTTATGTGCAATCTGAGGGGTTCAGAGATGTGAGTGATGGTGAACAGTTCCTTTCCGTTGAGAGCTTTGGCATGGATTGGCTTCATTAAGAGTTTGGATTTGAGGCCCAGCTCCTCTGCCAAACCCCAGTCCATGAAACTCTCATCAGCCCCTGAGTCTATAAGTGCCTCAAGTTCTGTGGCGGTGCGGTGGATTACCTTGACTGTGGTGAGGGTACGTCGAACAGGACTTGAAGCAGCAAACTGACTCACCACTGTGGGCCTCTTGGCTGAGCAGGTGGCGACGAGATGACCCAACTCCCCGCAATAAAAGCATTGGCCCTCCTGCTGTCGTCTCCGTCGCTCTTCATGCGTCAGCCGAGCCCTTCCCAGCTGCATGGGCTCCTCCTCACCATCCGTGGGGGAGTGACAACCCTGCTCCAGCGGTGAACGGCGGGGAACCGACCAGCCTGGTGCTTGGGTGCGTGTGAGTCTCCCTGTAGGTCGAAAGGCACGTTGCTGTCTGAGTTGGCGGACCCTATTGTCCGTCCTTATGTCGAGCGCGATGAGAGAGTCTAAATCTTGGGGTAGATCCAAAGGAACCAGAAGGTCTTGAATGGGGGCAGCCAGCCCCTTCAGGAACACATCATAGAGGGCTGTGGAATTCCACCCACTCTCCGCAGCCAGGGTGCGGAAGTGGATGGCGTAGTCACAGACAGAGTCGCTGCCTTGCCTTAGTCTGCTCAGCTCCTGAGCCTTCTCTCGGTCGGTCGTAACCGGGTCAAAAGTCCTTTGTAAGGCTGCCTTAAAGTCTGTGAGGGAGCTGCAGAGGAGGAGAGTCCCGAGCCCACTCTGCTGAGGCCCATGTTTTGGCTCATCCAGTCAGATGGGACATCATGAAGGCTATTTTGGACTGGTCAGTGGGGAAAGCATGAGGGGATAGTTCGTAATGAATTGAACAGTCAATGAGAAATGTCTTACACAGTCCCAGTTCCCCAGAGAATTTCTCTGGTTGGGCTAATTTGCTACCTGCCCCAATGACAGGCACCGTTGGGGTGGGAGACGCAGCAGCAGCACCCGGGGATTCGGGGGCTGTGGTCATCTGGGCAAACTGGTCCCACAGACCCTGAAGTTGAGCCGAGACCAGACTCAACTGATGGGCCATAGTTGATTGAAAGTCCTCCTGACGGGAGAGACGAGCCTCTTGGGCACTCAGGATCGCAGTCAGCTGATTAGTCTCTGCTGAGTCCATACTGGCCAGAGTGTACTGTCAGGCCTGGACTCAAAGGAGGACTCGGATGCAGAGGTATCACCAACAGGATGGAACTTTATTAGGAATTCTCCATACTGAGCGACTCAAAAATAGACTATGAAAATTACTCTAAAGATACTATACAGGAATATACTCTAAAAAAAACAAAAACCACTCCGCAGAGGGAAAACGTAAAAGCAAAGAGGAAAAGGTAACAGAAAATCACTCCACAAGGGGAGGACAAAAGCTAAACCGCTATCAAACTGAACAGAAATCAATAACCTAATACTATGAAATTTACAACCAAAAATCACTCACATGGAGGAAAAAACAACAACACTCGTTGCGTAGCAAGGCAAGGAAGATCAAGGTCTGTGGGAATAACTGGCTGGGGTGAACGAAAGAACGAAACACTCTGGCACAAGACAAGGGGAGATGCAGACAATATATACACAGGGTAATGGGGAACAGGTGGAAACAACCAGGGCGGGGAAGACAATCAGACCGGTGACACATGAGGAAGGGCAAGTGACCTGAAACGAGAGGAGAGTTATTTTCAAAATAAAACAGGAAATGACAAGACAAGACAAAAACCCAGCTTGACCTCACCGCGTGACAGTAATTATGTCAAATTTTAATCGCCATCCCACAGGGATAGGTTGTTTTTTCACTGCGGTGAAAAAAGAATCCATACCTGTTACGACCATGAAAGGGTATGAAAGAAGTAACATAAAAACCAGATTTTAAAGGTTATTAAACAAAAGTAGTTTATTAAATGAAAGTTCAGATTGTTTTTTTAACAAAAGGAGGTGAGGCAAAAAAGGGGAACGAAGGGCGAGCGGGTGCTGTCAAAAGAACAAACAAATATAACAAAAGGAGAACTCTAACAGAGCCTATTATTTTCTAACAAGAACCAAAACGAAAAAAGAAAAGCCTCACTATTTAACGCTAATATCAAATATCAAAACACACATCCAAACAGCACCCCTGAACTAATGTCTCTAACAGAAGAAATACTCACGCGTGTGATCAGTACTACTACTAAACTAATCCCTGCCCAGTCCCAAACCAAAATTACAAAATCCTCACCAATTGCGAAATATTTGCGAGCTCATCACCGCTACACACAAATAAGCCGCCACAATGCTCTCGCTGCTGCTGTTTAAATGTCCTCTTGGGGCTCGTGCATTGGTCCACCAGCAGAGGATGCGGAGGACGCTGCAGCCAATCCTGATCCCCTCGGCTCAGAGATTGGCGCCATCAGAACCCAACCCCTCACCAGCGCCCGCCGACCTGCATTTACATAAAGGGAACACCACACACATATACGCCGGGGCGAAATGGTGGCGGCCGTAACACCCCTCCCCTTAAGACCAAAAAATATACATTTTTTTGGTAAACACAAAATCACATATTCCTTTTCCCAAGATATTACCCGCTCGTGTTCAAAATCTCGATAATGTATCCGCCAACACGTTGTCCACCCCCTTTCTGTGTTGTATTTTGATGTTAAATTCTTGCATAATTAACGCCCACCTCATTAGCCGCTGGTTGTGGTTATACATGCTCGCCAGGAAGACCAGGGGGTTATGATCAGTGAACACTAGCACTGGCAGCGGACTGAAACCGACGTAGACCTCAAAATGCTGGAGAGCCATTAACAACGCTAGGGTCTTTTTCTCGATGGTTGAATAACCGAGTTGGTGCTTCAGGAACTTGCAGGAAAAATTGCACACCGGGTGATCCACCCCATCACTCCCTGACTGCATCAGAACCGCCCCCACGCCCACCCCGCTAGCATCTACGGGGGCAGCGAGCACCGGGGCATGACTCAGAAGAGCTTTTACATTTTCAAATGCATGCTGACATTTGGGGGACCACACAAAGTTTACCTTTGGGCTGACTAGCCTAGTCAAGGGATGAGCAACCGATGAAAAGTTTCTACAGAAGCTTCTGTAATATCCAGCCATGCCTAAGAATCTGTGAAGGGCTTTTCACGTGGTTGGGGCTGGACAGTCCAGTATGGCCGAGACCTTGGCCTCTATGGGCCGTACCTGTCCCTGACCCACCTCCCTTCCCAAGTAGGTGACAGAAGCTCTCCCAATTTCACACTTGGCTAAGTTTAAGGTGAGAGTTGCTGCAGCCAGCCTGGTGAACACTTTTTCTAAAGTCAGCAGATGCTCCTCCCAAGTAACGGAGTACACAATCAGGTGCCTGCCAATATCCCTTGAGCAGATCCAGCTTGCTCACAAATCTGGAGGGACCCAAATTGTCAATACAATCCTCCATCCGTGGGAGAGGATACAAATCGGAGATAGTCATGGCATTGACTTTACGAAAGTCTATGATGAAATGCGGGGACCCGTCAGATTTGGCCTCTAGTAAACAGGGGGAGCTCCAAGGACTTGAACTAGGCTTAGCTAACCCAGTTGTAACAAGTACTCTGTCTCTTTCTTCATTAACTCACGCTTCAAAGGATTCGCACGATAAGGGTGTTGTTTTATCGGCCTGGCATCTTTCACCTCAATATCGTGTTCTAGCACAGTGGTTTGCGTGGGAACATCGCCAAACAGGCAAGAGAACCGACCGATTAACTCAATTATGTCCTGTTGTTGTTTCCCCGACAAGTGAGCCAGGTGCCCGGGTAATGCCTTCAACATTTCGGAGTTTGCTAAACAGGCACTCTGGTGAAAAGGAGGGCGCAGCTTTAATCCATCATCACAGTCAGTGTTACGGGAATTTTAAATAACAACCCTTAAATAAGGAGGATCGGATTCAAAGCATCAAAGTTTAAGTTGAATTTATTGTTCTTGTACAAGAGGAGCGTTTCACAGTGCAACCCCTAAAGGGGTTACAGAGAAAAGGCTCCCAGAGGAGCGTTAACAGTTGGTTTTTATACATTTTCCTGAAGATGGGCTGTCTCAACCCCTGTAAATTGTTAACAGTCAATTTGCATATAATGCCTTTAAACAGCTTATTTCAACATATCACCTAAAGAGTAGCCAGGATGTCCCCAATCTTGATGTCATCTCCCTGACTCATTCTGTTCTCAAATTCCTCTATTTATACGTTAACCTGGACTTTACCTTCCCCTGCCAGTCTGAGTAAAACATCAATAAAGGGAAGTGCCCTAAGAACATATAATGTAAGAACAAACATTGTATAAGTTTAAAACATCCAACTAGCTGTGTAACCGTAATTTTTTTAACAGTCAGAGTGGCCCGGAGTTTCGCTTACAATCACTGCCCAGATGCCAGCCACAGGTTTGGAGGGGCTCTTCGGAGTCGCAAACCCGGTCCTGCTAATATACTGTTTCAGCATGTTTACATGGCATACATGCGTTTTTCGCCGTCTCTCCGGAGTACTGATAACGTAATCAGTATCGCTTAGTCGCTCTTGTATTTCAAATGGCCCAGAAAATCTAGCGGACAAAGCAGAGCCAGGAATGGGTAACAACGCCAGGACTTTGTCGCCTACCTGGAGCTGACGGGACACGGCCGAACGATCATACCGATGCTTCATCACAGACTGAGCGGTGGAGAGAGACTCCTTCGCCAGGGAATTAGCCCTGTGTAGCCGCTAACGGAATTGACTGACATAATCCAACACGTTTTCTTCGCGTGAGCCCTCGGGAGACATAAACTTTTCCTGCAGCAGCTTAAGTGGGCGGCGGAGCGTGTGCCCAAAGACGAGCTCTGCCGGACTAAACCCCAAAGACTCCTGAATAGCCTCCCTCACTGCAAAAAGTACAAAAGGAATCCCCTCATCCCAACTTTTGTCAGTTTCAAGGCAATATTTACTAAGCATGGATTTAAGTGTCTGATGCCACCGCTCCAACGCGCCCTGACTCTCCGGATGATACGCGCTAGAGACTGCATGTTTTATATGTAGCGTTTTGAGCACCTGTCGGAACAATTTGGACTGGAAGCTCGTACCTTGGTCGGACTGAACTACCCGTGGGAGACCAAAAGTAGAAAAAAACTTTGTTAATGCCTTTACAATCGAACCCGCAGTTATTTTACGCAGGGGGATGGCCTCAGGGAAACGAGTGGTAGCGCACATCAGGGTAAGTAAATATTGATTTCCTCCCTTCGTTCGGGGCAAGGGGCCCACACAGTCTATTATTACATTATTGCCGTTATCTCCGTCTCCTTTTGCCCACTATCTTCATCCGAAAAGGCTGACATAAGGAAACTGTCTGCTAACCCCACCTCCGGATTTTTAAGCGCCTGCACCCGCGTAACTACACAGACCGGGAACAAATCACAATCAGTGGGTAGTGATTGCACTTCACCGGCCGCTGGACTAGTAAGAGAATCCAGCACCTCCAACGCAGGCATCACTTTTCCCCCAGCTATGTCATTTCCCAGCAAAAACTCAACACTGTCAATGGGTAATTCGGTACATACCGCGACAGAAAAAAAACCTGTCACCAACTCAGATTTCAGGTGCACGTGGTGCACAGGTCTGGGCACATAGCCCATTTGAATTCCCCACAGCACAGTACCGTACCCGCACGATGATTTATTCGTAAAAGGGAGAGCCGAAGCAAGGATTACTGACAGCGAACCACCTGTATCTCTCAGTATACGGACAGGGCGCTGGTCCGCCGGCTTGCCACTTAACTAGACCAAACCTTCGAATATAAACGGCTTGAAACAGCCATCATAGTCCTTTTCCCCGGATACTACACTAGTCCTCCCCTCCTGCCGAATTAAACCCACTCCTTTCGGCTGGGGTTTACCCTGCTGCTGTTCCTTCCTTTTTAACATTATACAATTTGCTATGATGTGGCCCGGCTTACGACAATAGAAACATTCCCGGTCCTCTTTCTTGGTACCTGGCCCATCAGATGCACTATTCGGCCGGGGCCGAGTAGCACGCGACACCTCTACTGGAGCAGACGAGTACAGGGTTTTGTGTGTCAGCACAAACTCATCAGCTAGTACCGCAGCGGAGGACAACGAAATTGCTTTCTGTTCATTTAAGTACGTTACGATGCGCTCAGGCAGGCACTTCTTAAATTCTTCTAGTAACAGTAACTCCCGTAATGAAGCGAAGTCATTAGCTTTACAGGCGGCAATCCATTTATCAAATAGCATGCCCTTCTCACGGGCAAACTCTACAAATGTGCTCTGTTTTGATTTCTGGAGGTTTCTGAAACGCTGGCGGTAGGCTTCAGGGACCAACTCGTAGGCTCTTATTATCGCAGACCTTACCGATTCATAATTCAAGCTCCCCTCTAAGGAAAGCGCCGACATAACCTCCCGTGCTTTGCCGTGTAACTTACATTGGAGCAATAGTGGCCACACATCAACGGGCCACTGCAGCGCAGAGGCTATTCGCTCAAAGGCACTAAAATAGCTGTCTACTTCGGTTTCCCGAAAAAGAGGCACTAAAGCAATATGCTTACTAATATCGAATTGCCTCTGTGAACTGGTGGAGGGAGGGAGCGTACCTGGAACAGCACCGGCAGAGTCACGCAGCGCGTGCGCCTCCAGCTCCAGCTGACGCAGCCTCACTGCTTTGTCAGCCTTGATCTCCAGCTTTCTTATTTCTAGCTGGTATTGCAGCTGTGCTTGTTGCTCCTGGGCCTCTAGTTGGAGACGGGCAGTGCGAACTTTCACCCTTGCCTCGTCTCTAGACCCCGAGCTAACTGAGGAGAGAGGATCATAGTGGGGCAGGGTGAACGGTGTCTTCAGCCGCGCACCTGCCCCTGTCTCTCCTCCTCCAGCAGCCACCACACCCTGAGGCTCAACCTCAGGCTTTGGGTCACCCTCGTCACTGAGGGCGCCCTCCTCAGACACAGCACGTTCAGCCGTCTCTGGTACCGCCAGGACTCCCATTTCCACCAGCTTCCTGACAACTAGAGCCTTTAGCTCCTTTTTGACTAATTGCCTCGAATAAGGGAAACCAAAGTGGAGCGCAATCTGTGCCAAATCACACTTCTTACAGTTATCGATTTGATCGAGCGACGGGTTGGTCAGAAAAACCTCTATACTAAAGGTCGCCATCTTTAACAAACACCAAAACCACTAACACAAAACAATCTGAAAATGTTCATATAATATCCGCTTTGTTTTTCTCTCGGGTTTTTAAATTTATCCCGGACGAGCCCCCATTTATGTTACGACCATGAAAGGGTATGAAAGAAGTAACATAAAAAAACAGATTTTAAAGGTTATTAAACAAAAGTAGTTTATTAAATGAAAGTTCAGATTGTTTTTTTAACAAAAGGAGGTGAGGCAAAAAAGGGGAACGAAGGGCGAGCGGGTGCTGTCAAAAGAACAAACAAATATAACAAAAGGAGAACTCTAACAGAACCTATTATTTTCTAACAAGAACCAAAACGAAAAAAGAAAAGCCTCACTATCTAACACTAATATCAAATATCAAAACACACATCCAAACAGCACCCGGCGGGGGCGGCTGTGGCTCACAGGCAGAGCGGGTCATCCACTAATCAGATGATCGGCGGTTCGATCCCCGGCTCCTGCGGTCTGC
>NC_040021.1:18536415-18664214 GCF_000972845.2 Larimichthys crocea
CGTTCTGCCATGGTCGAAGTTGTCCTTGGCAGACACTGAACCCCAAATTCGCTCGAAGGCTGTGCCATCGTGGTGTGGATGTGTAGAAATGGTTAGCTCCACAACTGATGAGCAGTTGGCACCTTGCATGGTAGCCATGCCATCAGTGTATGAATGTGTGTGAATGGGGTGAATGAGATATGTAGTGTAAAACGCTTTGAGTGGTCGGAAGACTAGAAAGGCGCTATATAAGTACAGTCCATTTACCATTTACCCCTGAACTAATGTCTCTAACAGAAGAAATACTCACGCGTGTGATCAGTACTACTACTAACTAATCCCTGCCCAGTCCCAAACCAAAATTACAAAATCCACACCAATTGGAAATACAAGAGTACCCAGAATGACGAGGCCGAGCTCATCACCGCTACACACCAATAAGCCGCACAATGCCTCGCTGCTGCTGTTTAAATGTCCTCTTGGGGCTCGTGCATTGGTCCACACAGAGAGATGCGGAGGACGCTGCAGCCAATCCTGATCCCCTCGGCTCAGAGATCGGCGCCGTCAGGACCCAACCCCTCACCAGCGCCCGCCGACCTGCATTTACATAAAGGGAACACCACACACATATACGCCGGGGCGAAACGGTGGCGGCCGTAACAATACCATACATACACAAAGTTGACTTACCTTATAAGCAAATGTGGACATCCTTGTTTGTTTATCTTCTTTACGTTGAGTTGACTGTGGTCTACCACACAGCTTAATCCACCAGAGACATTTAGCTCTGTTTAGATATGGTTTAGGAAATGGGATGTCGGGGATGAAATATCCACCCATCGCCTAGCCCTCAGGACATCTTGTACAGCGTTGTATTACCCCGCACATCCTTTTTGATGGCTTCTGGACGACAACCAGGTCCATCTATCTGCCAGTAGGTAAAGGTTATTAAACAAAAGTAGTTTATTAAATGAAAGTTCAGATTGTTTTTTTAACAAAAGGAGGTGAGGCAAAAAAGGGGAACGAAGGGCGAGCGGGTGCTGTCAAAAGAACAAACAAATATAACAAAAGGAGAACTCTAACAGAGCCTATTATTTTCTAACAAGAACCAAAACGAAAAAAGAAAAGCCTCACTATTTAACGCTAATATCAAATATCAAAACACACATCCAAACAGCACCCCTGAACTAATGTCTCTAACAGAAGAAATACTCACGCGTGTGATCAGTACTACTACTAAACTAATCCCTGCCCAGTCCCAAACCAAAATTACAAAATCCTCACCAATTGCGAAATATTTGCGAGCTCATCACCGCTACACACAAATAAGCCGCCACAATGCTCTCGCTGCTGCTGTTTAAATGTCCTCTTGGGGCTCGTGCATTGGTCCACCAGCAGAGGATGCGGAGGACGCTGCAGCCAATCCTGATCCCCTCGGCTCAGAGATTGGCGCCATCAGAACCCAACCCCTCACCAGCGCCCGCCGACCTGCATTTACATAAAGGGAACACCACACACATATACGCCGGGGCGAAATGGTGGCGGCCGTAACACCCCTCCCCTTAAGACCAAAAAATATACATTTTTTTGGTAAACACAAAATCACATATTCCTTTTCCCAAGATATTACCCGCTCGTGTTCAAAATCTCGATAATGTATCCGCCAACACGTTGTCCACCCCCTTTCTGTGTTGTATTTTGATGTTAAATTCTTGCATAATTAACGCCCACCTCATTAGCCGCTGGTTGTGGTTATACATGCTCGCCAGGAAGACCAGGGGGTTATGATCAGTGAACACTAGCACTGGCAGCGGACTGAAACCGACGTAGACCTCAAAATGCTGGAGAGCCATTAACAACGCTAGGGTCTTTTTCTCGATGGTTGAATAACCGAGTTGGTGCTTCAGGAACTTGCAGGAAAAATTGCACACCGGGTGATCCACCCCATCACTCCCTGACTGCATCAGAACCGCCCCCACGCCCACCCCGCTAGCATCTACGGGGGCAGCGAGCACCGGGGCATGACTCAGAAGAGCTTTTACATTTTCAAATGCATGCTGACATTTGGGGGACCACACAAAGTTTACCTTTGGGCTGACTAGCCTAGTCAAGGGATGAGCAACCGATGAAAAGTTTCTACAGAAGCTTCTGTAATATCCAGCCATGCCTAAGAATCTGTGAAGGGCTTTTCACGTGGTTGGGGCTGGACAGTCCAGTATGGCCGAGACCTTGGCCTCTATGGGCCGTACCTGTCCCTGACCCACCTCCCTTCCCAAGTAGGTGACAGAAGCTCTCCCAATTTCACACTTGGCTAAGTTTAAGGTGAGAGTTGCTGCAGCCAGCCTGGTGAACACTTTTTCTAAAGTCAGCAGATGCTCCTCCCAAGTAACGGAGTACACAATCAGGTGCCTGCCAATATCCCTTGAGCAGATCCAGCTTGCTCACAAATCTGGAGGGACCCAAATTGTCAATACAATCCTCCATCCGTGGGAGAGGATACAAATCGGAGATAGTCATGGCATTGACTTTACGAAAGTCTATGATGAAATGCGGGGACCCGTCAGATTTGGCCTCTAGTAAACAGGGGGAGCTCCAAGGACTTGAACTAGGCTTAGCTAACCCAGTTGTAACAAGTACTCTGTCTCTTTCTTCATTAACTCACGCTTCAAAGGATTCGCACGATAAGGGTGTTGTTTTATCGGCCTGGCATCTTTCACCTCAATATCGTGTTCTAGCACAGTGGTTTGCGTGGGAACATCGCCAAACAGGCAAGAGAACCGACCGATTAACTCAATTATGTCCTGTTGTTGTTTCCCCGACAAGTGAGCCAGGTGCCCGGGTAATGCCTTCAACATTTCGGAGTTTGCTAAACAGGCACTCTGGTGAAAAGGAGGGCGCAGCTTTAATCCATCATCACAGTCAGTGTTACGGGAATTTTAAATAACAACCCTTAAATTAAGGCGGATCGGATTCAAAAGCATGAACAAAGTTGAAAGTGTTGAATTTATGTGTGCTTGGTGACAAGAGGAGCGTTTCACAGTGCTCACCCCTAAAGCAGTGGTTCCCAAAGTTGGGTGCGGGCGCCCACCTAGGGGGGGCGCAGAGCAATTGCAGGGGGGTGCGCGGAGCCGGGGAATGAATGTAAAATATATAAATACGTAGCTAATGCACTGCTAGCAAAACATGGAGAAGAGAATTCTGGACACAGCATAACACGGAAAGCAAGGAGTGAAGCATCACCCGAGATTGGCTTCCAGCCATTTTCCAAGGCAAAGATGAGAAAACTATGATGAAGCTTTGCTGGCTTTTGGCTTCACTGTACAACCGGTGGGTAAATGAGACAGGACCACAGTGTGTTGTCTGTCTTAAAGTGCTGAGCTTGTGACAGCTTAACCGAAACAAGTTAAGGACCCACTTGGAAGACAATACTATCCATAGCACAAAGACAAGCAGTGAACTTTTTCAGACACAATCTTGTAAACTGCACGTGTCAACAATCCCCTCTTTACTAAAGGCTTCATCTGTGCACGGCAAATGCTCAACTCGCTCATATACAGTTGCCTACCGAGTGGCACCAGTGTAAAAAGCCGACACACAATAGCGGAGTGAATTACTACTTTCCCTGTGCTATGACATGTTCCGTATTCTTTAATGACTCGCATCCCAGAAAACTAAGGGCTATTCCTCTTTCCCTAACAAACACCATAGCAGGGCGTCATTTATATATATAAAGGACATTTCGAAGCAGCGTAAGGATAAGGTGCTGAGGCGGCCGCTTTCCCTGCAGATGCGAAACGCCCACTGACATAACACAGACTGTTTACTGATACTTATGTTCCGATTCATAGATGGGATGACCGTAGAGAGGATGCCTTTCTTGCAAACATACTGCCGGGCCACAGCCAGCAGATACGAACTTGTTTAAAATCATTGACACTTACTTGAAGAGGACCAATCTCTTGTAAATGGAGGGAGGACTTGGGGGATCTCAAGACGGGGCGCGGGTAATGGCTGGGATACGGGAGGCTGCAATGCGCCTCCTCTCAAAGCGCGTCTCCCAATACGGCACTCGGACGCTGCCATGACTACACCGCGAAGCGCTGCTGTACTAACAGCTAGTCCCGACAAATGATGTGTCTGTTATGTAATGACCCACGTCATTGCTACCGTGAACTACAAAAACAAGACCTGTCCAACCCGAATTTTTTCGGATGTTGAGGAAAATGGCTCCGATCACAGCTGTCCTCTTTCATAGTCGATCCCGATGGCGTGTCACGTGGGAAAGTGCGACTGTCTCGAGGTCCTGTGAGCTGCAGATGAAAACGCATTTTTGAAGACGAGCGCAGCGATCTTGCCAGATTAATTTTTAATTCGGTAATCCAAGTTCCTCAATGAAACTTGCAGACTTCAGTGAACATGTTCTATAACTCAAACGAGCTGAATTTCACAGTTGCAGGAAAAAATACTCCACCTGCCAACCAGTGCGATAAAATCTACGTCATTCCGTCAGCAAACTTGAGATGTGCTCTGCAGCGAGTGAAAGTTGGAACGTGCTGGATCAGTTAGAGAACACCTGAAATTTCATTAAGTGCAGACAACAAGCTCAGACACATTGCTCCCATGCATGGAAGAACACATCCCTGCCCTTCAGAAAACATTCAGCAAGATTTTTCCTGATGCCGGATCCAAAAACAATATGATTGGATCCGGTGAATCCGTTCATTGCGAAAATCACCACCTGCCGCTAACTTAAGCGAACACAAGAGGAGGAACATTCATAGATGTCACCTGAAAGAACTCCGACATCCACCTGAGGCTGGCAGTTTCCTCGAAAAGACCACTGGCAGTGCATTCTGATTGGAGTTGGAGAAAACATATCCACTTATTGGCAAGAGACCCGGCCACCCTCCTTTTTTGATCACTCCTACCTATCGAGATAGGATGTTTTGCTGTGTGCCCCATCAAACAAAAATCAGGTCAAAGAGGGACTATTGAGAATGAACTCAGGGTGGCCAATCTTCAAAGTTGCCACCAAGTTGAAAAGATATAGCAGAGAAGCAGGCACCACAACCAGTCACTTAAAAATAGTGAGAGGTGTCATTTTGGAACATTTTTGTTTTTGTTTCCCTCGCAGGGGTTTGTTGAGAGAGGCAATTTTTTCAAAATAACGATTAAATGTGTGACACATACAAAAGCAACTTGTACACTGAACATACTTACACATGGGCACGTAAAAATGCTTGATGAAAAACCTGTTACAGTAGGATTACAATCTGGTGTTGATGCAGTTCACTTTATTTTTTCTCAAAAAAAACAAAAAAAAAGGGTTGCTTTGGAACACACTTACAATGCTGAGTTAGGGTTTGATTTCTTCCCCCGTTTATTATATTAAAGATGTAATCAACAAGACCTGAAAACCAATATTGTGATTGTTCCGTTATTGTGTTTGTGTGTGTGTGTGTGTTGTGGGGGGGGGGCGGTGGATGGGGGTCGGGGGGGGGGGGGGGGCCGCGTAATGAAATTCTTATTACACAACGGTTAGGGTCCCCCAGCAGCGAAAAACGTCTTGGGAACCACTGCTCTAAAAGGGTTACCAGGAAAGCTCCCAGAGAGCTGTACGTTGTGATTTTTACATTTTCTCTGAAGATGGGTGCTGATTCCTCCACCCTGTAATTGTTAACAGTCAATTTGCATATAATGCCTTTAAACAGCGTAGGTCAAACATATCACTAAAGAGTAGAGGATTCCCCAATGTGAGTGTATCTCCCGACTCATTCTGTTGCTCAAATCCTCTATTACGTTTAACCTGGACTTACCTTTCCCCTGCCACTGTAAGAAAAACATCATAAGGAAGTGCCCTAGAAACATTAATGTAAGACAAAACATTGTATAAGTTTAAAACTCCAACTAGCTGTGTAACCGTAATTTTTTTAACAGTCAGAGTGGCCCGGGAGTTTCGCTTACAATCACTGCCCAGATGCCAGCCACAGGTTTTGGAGGGCTCTTCGGAGTCGCAAACCCGGTCCTGCTAATATATGTTTCAGCAGGTTACATGGCATACACGCGTTTTTCGCCGTCTCTCCGCGTACTGATAACGTAATCAGTATCGCTTAGTCGCTCTTGTATTTCAAATGGCCCAGAAAATCTAGCGGACAAAGCAAGCCAGGAAGGGTAACAACGCCGGACTTTGTCGCCTACCTGGAGCTCGGGACACGGCGCACCGCGAACGATCATAGCCATGCTTCTCATCACGACTAGAGCTAGACGAGCGGGATGACAGATCTTCGCCAGGAATAGTACCGTGTAGCCGCTACAGGAATTGACTGACATAATCCAACACGTTTTTTCGCGTGAGCCCTCGTGGAGACATAAACTTTCCTGCAGCAGCTCTAAGTGGGCGCGCGAGCGTGTGCCCAAAGACGAGCTCTGCCGGACTAAACCCCAAAGACTCCTGAATAGCCCTCCTCACTGCAAAAAGTACAAAAGGAATCCCCTCATCCCAACTTTTGTCAGTTTCAAGGCAATATTTACTAAGCATGGTTTAAGTGTCTGAATGCCACCGCTCCAACGCGCCCTGACTCTCCGGATGATAGCGCTTGCTAGAGATGCATGTTTATATGTAGCGTTTTTGAGCACTGTCGGAACAATTGGACTGGAAGCTCGTACATTGGTCGGACTAACTACCCGTGGGGACCAAAAGTAGAAAAAAACTTTGTAATGCCTTTACAATCGAACCCGCAGTATTTTACGCAGGGGGATGGCCTCAGGGAAACGAGGTGTAGCGCACATCAGGGTAAGAGTAAATATTGATTTCCTCCCTTCGTTCGGGGCAAGGGCCCACGCAGTCTATTATTAATTATTGCCGTTTCTCCGTCTCCTTTGCCCCTCATTTCATCCGAAAAGGCTGACATAAGGAAACTGTCTGCTAAACCCCACCTCCGATTTTTAAGCGCCTGCACCCGCGTAACTACACAGACCGGGAAACAATCACAATCGTGGGTAGTGATTGCACTTCACGGCCGCTGGACTGAGTAGAGGAATCAGCCACCTCCACGACAGGCATCACTTTTCCCCAGCTATGTCATTTTCCCAGCAAAAACCTCAACACTGTCAAGGTAATTCGGTACATACCGCGACAGAAAAAAAACCTGTCACCAAACTCAGATTTAGGTGCACGTGGTGCACAGGTCTGGGCACATAAGCCCATTTGAATCCCACAGCACAGTACCGACCCGCAACGATGATTTTTCGTAAAAGGGAGAGCCGAAGCAGGATTACTGACAGCGAACCACCTGTATCTCTCAGTTACGGACAGGGCGCTGGTCCGCCGGCTTGCCACTTAAACTAGACCAAACCTTCGATATAAACGGCTTGAAACAGCCATCAGTCCTTTTCCCCGGATACTACACTCGTCCTCCCCGCCTGCCGAATTAAACCCACTCCCTTCGGCTGGGGTTTACCCTGCTGCTGTTCCGTCCTTTTAACATTATACAATTTGGCTATGATGTGGCCCGGCTTACGACAATAGAAACATTGCCCGGTCCTCTTTCTTGTAACCTGGCCCATCAGAGCACTATTCGGCCGGGCCGAGTAGCACGCGACACCTCTACTGGAGCAGACGAGTACAGGTTTTGTGTTGTCCAGCCACAACTCATCAGCTAGTACCCGCAGCGGAGGACAACGAAATTGCTTTCTGTTCATTTAAGTACGTTACGATGCGCTGGCAGGCACTTCTTAATCTTCTAGTAACAGTAACTCCCGTAATGAAGCGAAGTCATTAGCTTACAGCGGCAATCCATTATCAAATAGCAGCCCTTCTCACGGGCAAACTCTACAAATGGGTCTCTGTTTGATTTCTGGAGGGTTTCTGAAACGCTGGCGGTAGGCCTTCAGGGACCAATCGTAGGTCTCTTATTATCGCCAGACCTTACCGATTCATAATATCAAGCTCCCCTCTAAGGAAGCGCCGACATAACCTCCCGTGCTTTGACGTGTAACTTACATGGGCAATAGTGGCCAACATCAACGGGCCACTGCAGCGCAGAGGCTATTCGCCTCAAGGCACTCTAAAAATAGCTGTCTACTTCGGTTCCCGAAAAAGAGGCACTAAAGCAATATGCTTACTAATATCGAATTGCCTCTGTGAACTGGTGGAGGGAGGGACGTACCTGGAACAGCAACCGGCAGAGCCACGCACGCGGCGCCTCCAGCTCTCAAGCTGACGCAGCTCACTGCTTTGTCAGCCTTGATCTCCAGCTTTCTTTTTCTAAGCTGGTATTGCAGCTGTCGTGTTGCTCTGGGCTCTAGTTGGAGACGGGCAGTGCGAACTTTCACCCTTGCCTCGTCTCTAGACCCCGAGCTAACTGAGGAGAGAGATCATAGTGGGGCAGGGTGAACGGTGGTCTTCAGCCGCGCACCTGCCCCTGTCTCTCCTCCTCCAGCAGCCACCACACCCTGAGGCTCAACCTCAGGCTTTGGGTCACCCGTCACTGAGGGCGCACTCTCAGACACAGCACGTTCACGCGTCTCTGGTACCGCCAGAACTCCCATTTCCACCAGCTTCTGACCAACTAGAGCCTTTAGCTCCTTTTTGACTAATTGCCCTCGAATAAGGGAAACCAAAGTGGAGCGCAATCTGTGCCAAATCACACTTCTTACAGTTACGATTGTATTCGAGCGACGGGTTGGTCAGAAAACCCTCTACTAAAGTCGCATCTTTAACAACACCAAAACACATAACACAAAACAATCTGAAAATGTTATATATACCGCTTTGTTTTTCTCTCGGGTTTTTAAATTTATCCCGGACGAGCCCCCACTTTATGTTCACGACATGAAAGGGTATTGAAAGAAGTAACATAAAAAAAAAGCATTTTAAGGTTATTAAACAAAAGTAGTTTATTTAAATGACAAATTCAGATTGTTTTTTAACAAAAGGAGAGGTGAGCAAAAAAGGGGAACGAGGGCGAGCGGGTGCTGTCAAAGAACAAAACAATATAACAAAGGAGAACTCTACGAAACCTATTATTTCTAACAAGAACCAAAACGAAAAAAGAAAAGCCTCACTATCTAACCTAATATCAAATATCAAAACACAACATCCAAACAGCACCCGGCGGGGGCGGCTGTGGCTCACGGCAGAGCGGGTCATCACATAATCAGATGATCGGCGGTTCGATCCCCGGCTCCTGCGGTCTGCATGTCGAAGTTGTCCTTGGGCAAGACACTGAACCCCAAATTGCTCCCGAAGGCTGTGCCATCGGTGTGTGGATGTGAGAATGGTTTAGCTCCAAACTATGAGCAGTTGCACCTTGCAGGTAGCCAATGCCTCAGTGTATGAATGTGTGTGAATGGGGTGAATGAATGAGATCTTAGTGTACAACGCTTTGAGTGGTCGGAAGACTAGAAAGGCGCTATATAAGTACAGCTCCATTTACCATTTACCCCTGAACACATGTCTTAACAGAGAAATACTCACGCGGGTGATCAGTACTACTACTACATAATCCCTGCCCAGTCCCAAACCAAAATTACAAAAGTCCTCACCAATTGTGAAATACAAGAGTACCCCGAATGACGAGGCGAGCTCATACCGCTACACACAATAAAGCCGCCACAATGCTGTCGCTGCTGCTGTTTATGTCCTCTTGGGGCTCGTGCATTGGTCCACCCGCAGAGGATGCGGAGGACGCTGCAGCCCAATCCTGATCCCCTCGGCTCCAGAGATCGGCGCCGTCAGGACCCAACCCCTCACCAGCGCCCGCCGACCTGCATTTACATAAGGAACACACACACATATACGCCGGGGCGAAACGGTGGCGGCGTAACAATACCATACATACACAAAGTTGACTTACCTTATAACAAATGTGGACATCCTTGTTTGTTATCTTCTTTACGTTGAGTTGACTGTGGTCTACCACACAGCTTAATCACCAGAGACATTTAGCTCTGTTTTAGATATGGTTTAGGAAATGGGATGTCGGGGATGAAATACCCCATCGCCAGCCTCTCAGGACATCTTGTTATCGCGTTGTATTACCCCTGCACATCCTTTTGATGGCTTCTGGACGACACCAGGTCCATCTATCTGCCATAGGGTTAGACTGCCGGGGACTCCACCCCCCACCCAGGGTTATGCCTAGCCAGGCACGGAATGGTTGAAGATGCAGTCACATCTCCTCACCGAAAACCCTCTCTTCCTCTTCTCTCTCTCTCTCCATCTGTGGACATGTCTCATTAATGCATGTTACTAACCAAACTTCCCCGGAGTTGTCTCTGTCGTTCCAGCAGGTTCTCGTGTCGTGGCTGCTGCTGTGATCCTGCACGACATCCACACATATTATTATTACTGTCATTGTTACTACCATATTGTTTACTGTAATCATTTTTATCATCTTGTGATTCATTGTCATTTGTCAGTTATTGTAATTGTACAATAGTTTGTGTTAATTGTCCTGTTACACGTGACATCCCTTGCATGTCTGTCCGTCCTGGGAGAGGGTCCCTCCTCTGTGGCTCTTCCTGAGGTTTCTTCCACATTTTTCTGTTAAAGGTTTTTGTGGGCAAGTTTTTCCTCATCGTAACGAGGGTCTAAGGACAGAGGGTGTCACTCCCTGTACAGATTGTAAAGCCCTCTGAGGCAAATGTACTTTGTGACTTTGGGCTATACAAATAAAATTGATTTGATTTGATCTGTCTCCAAAAGTTGTGTATAGCAACTTGTATCTTGAGAAATGCTTTCAGAGCACAGTCAGACTGAATAATGCAGTGAACGAAATGGCAATTCTGTCTGAGTATTGGGCTAGCAATGCATTGAGTTGAGTATGTGCAGTCAGCTCACACTGCATACTCAAAAAGTCTTGATAATTTAGTATACATGCAGGCGTTGCTTGCATACATAATCCACATACTATGCAGCTGAAACATTACATACTCAATCTGACATACTTAGTATGAATAATACATTAGTAATACAGTATGATAGACAGCATGACAGCTCCTCCAGTGAAGCCAAAACATCTCAATCGCCCCCCTGGTGGCTGGCTGTAGTATAGGACATAAAGTTGGCCCTTTCATGTTGTCGAGTGGAAAAAACAAAAAACAAAACTCCAAGTACACGTATTTTATTTTTTTTTGGTAGGTAGGTAGGTAGTTCTTATGCTGATGTTACTTGTAGATGAAAGATGTTTCTGTTTCCAGTTCTGCCCTGAAATTAATGTACCTAGAGGTCTAGTCAATGTAACTTACTTGTAGAGCACAGGAGCAGCTGCTGAAGAAGCGCCTTGTTTTTCTGTCAAATTCATTTTTTTAACAGTATTTGTTCAGTTTACTAAAATGGTTGTTTAATACCCTAAATTTACAGATATTATCTTTTAAATATACCTATGAATGTATTATGATGTACAGTGTTTAATCTTTTCATTGTCCAATTCACTAAAAGAACTAATACTGTAAATGTGCAGAAATTCTTATTTGATTAAAGGTACATATTTTGTTTATACATTGTGTCATTGTTGTTTTACTTGGGGAAACCACAATTATGCAGCAAATCAGTGTAGATGGACAAGACGGTTTCATGAAATGACTTCTAATGTCACAATGTGGTCTGGGTTACTGCAGATGGGTCCTCACACACCTGTTACAACTAAATACCCTTAATTTACAGGGATTGGCTTTAAATGCAGCTTTTTTTGCTGTATTTTTAATGTACTCTGCTTTGTTTTCCACTGTCCAGTGAAGGTTTTTAATATACTAATTCTCTAAAATGACAGATTAATACTGTAAATGGGCAGACATTTATTGACTGTTTAATGCATTTATAGCATTTTTATACATTATGTCTCTTTCATTGTACATGAAAGAACAATATTTAAACAGGAAGTTACTCTAGATAGTCGAGGCCATTCCATGAAAAAAAAAAAATTACAAAAATACCCTTAATTTCCAGGGACTGGCCTTAAATACAGCTATTTTTGATGTATTTGTAATGTATTTAGCTTGTTTTTCCACTGTTTAATGGTTGGTTTTTAATATACTAATTCTCTAAAATGATAGATTAATACTGTAAATGTGCACACATTTATCTTTTTATAAACCTAGTTTGTTTTTATGTTACAACTTTGTTATTGTACATGGAAAAAATAATATTTTAACATGAAATTACTGTAGATGGACTGGGTTTTTCCTGAAATGTATACTGTGAAATTACAGAGATTAATCTGAAAGTTATCTTATCTTAATGTTTTTTTTGACATAATAATGTTATTTTACAGTATAATGGACACTTATCAACTATAATATACTGTATTTAAATTAATTTTGACTGTAAAATCTACTCTATTTTTAGTTATTGTATGTTGTTCTGTTAACCAGTTATCAACAGTATAGCTTAGCGAGAAAGTAAAAGACATACAGTTATTCTGATCACTTCAGTGAATGGCAGGCGGCTGTCATTCAACCCGTCATACCTGGCAGCACCTGTATAGAAAAGCTAATTTATATGCTTTTTTCTTTTTTAAGCATGCAAGTGCTTTATCAGCATATCAGCATATAGCAAGAAACGGCTCTGATTGTTATTATTGCATATTTTCATTAGCAACTAATAATTATTTTGTTTGTTGACTAATCTATTGCTTATTTTTTCAATTAGCAAATTAGTCATGATTATTTCTACTATTTCACTACTATTACTACTACTACTACTACTACTACTACATTGGGCCTACAGTACCTTAGTTTGTCTGGCACCCCCTGTCCTCGTAGGAGTACTTCAATCCGGCAGTCATTGGGCCTACAGTACCTTAACCTAAACTTAGTTTTGCATCGCTAAGGCCAAGAGTCACGAGGAAGCAATCCAGACATGGTTAGTGTTTTATATTATAGATATTTTAAATTGTTTCAGTCCTGAATGTCAATGTAGGCTGTCACCAGGGATACTGTGCAACACTGTGAATGGACTAAAGTACTATTTTGTCGTGTTTTAAAAGTTTTAAAAGTCTGCATAATCTCCACAGGTTTGGATTCAAACTGATCACAGTAATATCATTTGCCCATAACTCCACGGTACACCAAAATTTTGAATTTTGAGTTCATTATCAAAATTTGTGGCAACAAATATCTGCAGCCAATGTGGGAACGGCTATTAGATGCAGAGATTGCAATCCATGTCCCTTTCTCTGTGCTGAATGTGAGCAGCAGACACAGCAAGGCCTCAGTCCTCCATAACAGAGATGGCATGTGTGCTGACTTTTTCCAGCCATTGCCTCCAACCACTTGTGCTGTTGGTAAGGGACTTACAAACTGTGGTAAGTTACACTCATCTGTGACTGTCCCCCAGAAGCACAGAGGGTGATCCAAGGGAAGGCAGTAACTTACTCACAATAAATGGTAATTATGCAAAAGATTTTATGTGTCCAGTTTCAATAAATCTCTGTATCTCTATTCAACAACTCAAAGCATGCAATTGGCATGCTGACAGCAGGAATTTCCACCAGAGCTGTTGCCCGTGAATTGAATGTTCATTTCTCTACCATAAGCCGTCTCCAAAGGCGTTTCAGAGAACTTGGCAGTACATCCAACCAGCCTCACAACCACAGACCACGTGTAACCACACCAGCCCAGGACCTCCACATCCAGCATGTTCACCTCCAAGATCGTCTGAGACCAGCCACTCAGACAGCTGCTGCAACCATCGGTTTGCATAACCAAAGAATTTCTGCACAAACTGTCAGAAACCACCTCAGGGAAACTCATCTGCATGCTCGTCGTCCTCATCAGGGTCTCGACCTGATTCCAGTTCATCGTCGTAACTGACTTGAGTGGGCAAATGCTCACAGTCAATGGTGTCTGGCACGTTGGAGAGGTGTTCTCTTCATGGAGGAATCCCGGTTTTCACTGTTCAGGGCAGACAGTATATGTGGCATGGTGTGGGTGAGTGGTTTTCTGATGTCAATGTGGATCGAGTGGCCCATGGTGGCGGTGAGGTTATGGTATGAGCAGGCATATGTTATGGACGATGAACACGGGTGCATTTTATTGATGACATTGTGAATGCACAGAGATACCGTGACGTGTTCCAGTTCCTGCCAATATCCAGCAACTTCGCACAACCATTGAAGAAGACTAGACCAACATTCCACAGGCCACAATCAACAACCTGATCTGAACCTGAACTCTATGCAAAGGTAATGTGTTGCACTGTGTAAGGCAAATGGTGGTCACACCAGATACTGACTGGTTTTTAGACCCCCCCAGACCCCCCCAATAAAACAAAACTGCATGTTTTAGAGTGGAGAAGTGCTCACTGTCACAGATTTACACAGATTTGTGAACAATATTTGAGAGAAATGGTTATTTTGTGTATATAGAAAATATTTTAGATCTTTGAGTTCATCTCATGAAAAATGGGAGCAAAAACAAAAGTGTTGCATTTATATTTTTGTTCAGTGTATATGTACAGTATTGCAAGCTAAGTTTTAAAATGCTGTATTAAGTTACTGCTAATGCAAATCCAACATTTCCTGCTATTGAAATTGAAATGCAAACAACAAAACAATTGATTAACACTGGAAATCAGAACTACATTCTGCAACTGTTTCCAGAATGAATACAGTGAGATCGAACATGTTAGAAATTCATTCCGAACTGAATGTAACATTAGTATATTGAATTTAGTTGCCCTGAAAATTCATAGACATTATGTTAATTTCTCATATTTTAAATTAAGCTCACTGAGAGTAGGCTGACCCATAAGAGATAAGTAACTAAGTAACTTTGTGTAATCAGGAGCAAATGATGTAAATAGTTACCAATAACTTTAAATGGTCCAGATAGTTTAAATGAAAAATAAACAACTTTGCTCTTTTCAGAATATGTATCCTAAAATTCATTCATAACTCATGCTTGGATAGTTTTCACAGTGTAGAGCTAAGGTCAGGGCTGCCTGCTCACAGTTGGACCATATGGTGTTCACTGTTTCAGTCACCTTCAGCCTCACCCACACTCACCCAGCAGCACCACCCTGACTGTCCTACACATCATCTGGACTTCACCTATACCATGTTCCAGCTCTAGCAGGGATTCTGTTCTGTGTTTACATGTTGTGAATTCTTAAAATAAAGGTTGAGCAATGTTCCTTAAATATTGATGAAACAATCCAGCCATAGTTCCTGTAGGGTGTTACCACTAAAAAAAATGTGTGCTTACATAACTAGCTTCACAGTGGCCAGTTGGTGTGATAGTTCATTCTAATAGCAGATACAAGTGGCAACCTCTGTGGCTATGCCAAAAACTACAGTTCCTCAAACTTGAAGCTGCCTCTAAAACGAGTCATTCTCCATAAGTCCCCATGTCCAAATGTCCAACTTCACAGCAGAAATAAACATGTTTACAGCCTGGTACAAAAACAGTTTTGGTCTCTGTAGCTAATTTCCCCGTTCATGACAACTGTACTGAGGGTAAAATTATATACAACCCACCTGTTCAGATTATATTAATGTTTAAAGTTATGCAGAATTAAGAGTGAGGTCAGTCCCTAACTTCAGCTCGTCATTTCCCCTCTACAGCAAAGTGCCGTGGTTAGCCTGTGGAATATAGAAAATAGAATCAGCAGGTGGAACCAGGGCAAGTTTCCAAAATAATCAATCACATCCGCTCATCTCATCAGACCATCATCTTTAAATGGCTGAGGTCCCTGACAGAGTCTCCAAATACAACTAAACAACACACCATATATATAAATCAAATTCAATCAATCAATCAATCAATCAATCAATCAATCAATCAATCAATCAATCAATCAATCAATCAATCAATCAATCAATCAATCAATCAAATCAGGTCTTTATTTGTTATATACACAACAATCACAGTGCAGCAGTCATCAGCAATAAAAAATCTGGCTAGTTCTCAGGCTCCTTTCAACAATGATCATAAATTTAAAAAAATCTTAAACAAAATGAAAAAAACATGTAAAAAGCATCAAAACCTCTTGAAGTCCAAAATATATTATTACATTATTATGGGTAATATCTCATTATATAGATATAATATATAGATATGTGATACCATAGCTTTCTTGTGGCTCATTTTTATCTCCTATTTGTGTTTGAGATGGTGCATACTGTGAATGTGCTGTTGGCTTTAATTGACTGTATCTGTGCTATAAATCCTGTGTTGTTGAGATAAAGCTGAATTTATTGTGCTGTTGTCCTTGAGAGTTCCAGCAATATAATTTCAGGTTTGGAGCCATGACTGCAGTGCTGACTTTACCTCAGCTTTAGCTCCTAATGACTGGATGTGTAGCTGTATGTGATGAACACATAGCAGGCTGATAGTGAAACAAAATATTACAGCAAATGCAAAATGTGTTTTAGATCAATTTCCTCTGTGTGTTAGCACATAAACAGTAATACCCACAACTCGTCATCATCTCATCTCGTGTGTCATGTACGTGACATCTTACATATTCTCATCTCGTCTTTTAACAATTAGGTCACCAGTGAGGATTCATTAAGTGACAATGGTGATCAGTATAGTCAGTTTAGTTTAAAACGTGACTGACATCAAAATTGTGCTGGAAAGAAAAATCTCAGTCAGAATGAGACAAAGCTTCATGATGGTCCAGGTGTTTGGCACTGGGATGGTTGCGATGAATAACAATGTGTTAAGCAGCTTTACGGAGAACATCCCCAGTTGATTTGTGAAACTGGTGTTACACACACCAGTTTCACAAATCTGTGTGTATGTATTTGTGTGTAAAGGTCAGCGTCCTGAGCACTAAAAGTTACAATGAAGAATTCACTTCAGAAGTCAGAGCCAGCCTTGTCTCTGTGTCCCAAACACTGACCAGTCTTTCTCTGAATGGCATTGATATGCACACATGCAAGTAGTCCCTCATATCTGCCCAGTGATTTCTACAATTAATAAACTATATTAGATTAGATTAGATTAGATTAAACTTTATTGTCATTCCGCATGTATAAAAACAAGGCAACGAAATGCAGTTTAGCATCTAATCAGAAGTGCAAAATCGAAGTGCAATATATACAGTTAATGCAGTATTTACAGTAGCGTGAAGGCATAATATGTAGAGATTGTGTGCAGATAAAGTGCAATTAATAAGTTAACAGAGTGCATGATACAGATATAACTAGACTAATATTCACATATATTACAATGTTTTTTTTTTAAACAGACTATGAACAGCTGTGCAAATCCAGGGGTGATCATCATATAATATATATACTGTAAGTAAAAGGTGCAAGATAGTGCAAACTGAGTCAAAAATGACAATGACAAAATGTCCTTCCTCCACAGGTGTTGTACAGTCTGATGGCCAGAGGAACATAAGAGTTCTTCAGTCTGTTAGTGGAGCAGGATTGGCAGGATTCTGCCTGGTGAAGGTGTTGTACAGAGGGCAGTGTGCAGTCTCTCAGAGTCCTCTTTTCCACTGTCACCAGTGATTCCAGCTCCGTGCCCACCACTGAGCCAGCTCTCCTCACCAGTCTGTCCAGTCGAGCTGCGTCCTGTTTCTTGGGAACTTTTAACAAAAAATTCTGAGAAAATGTACTGACTCTTCTTATAACACTGATAGTAATAATCTACAGATGTGTAGTTGGGTCTGATCTTTTTGAATGTGGTGGGAAACCACAGTAACTCATGACAGCACGGGTGGAACACAGTAAGAAAAGAGTCACAGCCCAAATCTTCAGCCTTTTTCTGTGCTGTCCACACCCTTAAAAAGTTTTTGATGTTTGTACAGAGGTGTCTGACAAAGCAGAATTGAAGTTCACATGCCTCACTTCTATACTTCTGAGGGCTCTACTGCAAAGCTCTGTCCCATATGATTTCATTTAATAAGAGGTAAGAGGTATTACTCTATCACTGTGTACTGAATACTGAACACCAGGTTTCCAATAGGAAACATCAGACAACATGGATTTTTATATGAGCCTAACATGAAATGCCTGTTTCTCCCCAGAGGTTTTACTATTATCATTTATTAGACGTGATGAGTGACAAATTACCAGATGTGGAGTGTGTGTGTGTGTGTGTGTGTGTGTGTGTGTGTGTGTGTGTGTGTGTGTGCGTGTGGGGTATTTGAGGAGTGGTGGTTCATGGACAGGACAAGGTTGAGAAATAGACAGTTCAGACAAGGCCATATGGACTGGAGGTCAGGCTCTCTGCTTCATTACCTGGCAATCCATGCATCCGATCCACGACAAATTACCTGCAAGCTATTTGGCAGGTAGAGCCAAGTGAAGTAGGGCATGGCTTATTTGGTTTAAAATGCTGTAGAAAAAGAACACACAGCAGTGACGACATTGTGCATTATCTCCACTAATAAAGTGAATCAGATTCACCTGGGAACTTGGGAACTTTTAACTGTGTCAGTGCAGAGCAGGCACACTTTGGTCCCCCCCTCTTGTGTTTAGATGTTGTGCCGTCACGTGAGTCACGTGACATGACTTAGACGAGCAAAGCAAATGAACAATCAAGTTGCCGGCTCAGGTTCATCAGCATTTTTTACAGCACACGCACAGGGCTTGACGCACAGAGAAAATACAACGGAAGAATAGCAGAGAGGAAGAGGAGTGCCCTGTGGCTGTATTTTCAAGCCGAAAACGAGACAACAGCTAAATGTGGGATTTGTAAAAAGCTAGTCAGGTATAGTGGAAGCACTACCAATTTATATAAACATATAAAAAAACCATACAAAAGAAAACATGGAGCTACAAAAACAGAGAGAGTAGTTTCTGAACCGTACTGATTGATAATAAAGCATTTTTATTTAATTATAAACTTTGTCCTAATTCTGTCTAATTCTGGACAGATGAGCTCTGGTAAACATAAACAAATACAACCATTCAAAAGTTTGGACTCAGCTGTTATATTGATGCTGTGAAATACATTTACATTTGAATGTTTTATCCAAACCACAAAAGTGACCAGAGATCATCAATGAGAAGAATCTGTGACCCACCTGCTCATTCTGGTGTTTTTGGTCTTTGGTCTTGGACGAGATGGACGAGAACAGAATGAAGATCAGAACAAATGTTGCTACTTACAATAAAACCAACAGAAACATGTGCCGCTCCTGTAAGAGGAAAGATATGAAATTGAATTTAGCTGCTCAGTGTAGAGTAATATTTGCTGCATTTGCAGCTGTATACTTATACAAATGTAGAAGCTAGTCGTATATCTGATATGCACGGGACATTCAATGTGCAGTTTAGTGCTTGCATCAGTAAGGTGTTGAAGGAGTGTCACCTGTTCAAGGTAATAGCTGTCTACCTGCTCACTTGTTGTGGCTGCTCTGGGTTAGAGTTAGTGTTAGGACAGCAGACTGCAGACAAATAACGTGAAGAACAGCCAGCCAGGGTGACGTAAGTTAATGTGACGTAATGCTCACTGATCCTTTCAGACTGATAATGGTCCTGACATCCCAGTCTGCTGCTACACTCTCAGGTCACACAAGATCAGTGTCAGCTCTGCTAACGTTTTACTGCATCTACCCAACTGGAAGTACGGAAACCAGATGTGATATATCTTATAAAATGCTACTATTTATAAATGTTCTAGTGCTAATCATATAAAGCAGTAACCAAGGGTTCTACAGTTAGCAGGTGGTGAGTGAAGAGAAACAAAAATACAAATCAATTACAACAGTTAACGCTATGTTTTGGATGAATGTTTGCTCTGTGATATTCAATAAGGTATCGGCAAAATGTTGGGTTAGGGTTATGGTTAGGGCAGTGGCGTCACTAGGCCTATTTTAGGGGGGCTTCAGCAGATTTCTAGTTTTCTGGCAGGTGGAGGGGAAAATAGGATGGGTGAAAGAGGGGCAGGGGAGTTAACCATCGTGATGGCCTGGTTTATGAAGATGTTGGTAAGTCTAGGGTGGTGGTTAGAGAACAGTCTTCTCCTGTATAATGTTTCCATGATGATGAGTTATGAAACACTTGCCCTCTTCATTTTGTGCAGGTATGTATGGCACCTGCAATTGTTTTTATTTGTATTTTAGCACAATTTAACTGGTGTTGTTTAGCTGGTAAAGCAGCTGAAGGTGTATGGAGGCGTCATCGTCTTAGATTAATCAATTGATTGACAAAGCTTTAATTGGTGCTCTGAAAATAATTTCGGCGCGCGCATTGCGCGCAATAACTTTTCTCCTCTATGGGCTAAGCCACCCCAGTTTCTTAAACCTAGTGACGTCCCTGGGTTAGGGTAAGCACAAAGTTAGGGCGAGACTGTGGTCAAAATAGAAAAAGTCTGCACTGACTCAAGACAGGAAGTGTTCACTTTATGCCTCCAAACCTGACCCAAAGTGCCCCTACTACCTAAACTTAACCATACACAGGCCACATGATGTGAACCTTGTCCAGTGGCAACGTCCTGAGCTTTGAATATGGAAAAACCACCAGAGTCACTCGTTCAATGGACTGTTGATGAACAAAATCCAGGCAGCAGTTATGTTCCCCTCAACACATATGCAGTAAAACAACAGTAGTTTATCCACATAAACACAGCAGTGGATCACATGTTGGTGTGATCTTAAATTCACCAACCTGAGCCAGTTGTGACACATAAACCCCAAAACAAAAAAACTAGTTAGCAAACATTCAAAAAGTATGAAGAAGAGCAGGGATGTGCTGATAAATTTACAATCATCACTCGACCTCCTGAGCCGCAGCTGACATGAACCTTTTCAACCATTAATAGTATTAAGTGACATCATGTCATGTGTTCATAGTAATGTGATAGGTGTGTTTTTTTACTTAAAGTTTATATCTTTACTGTCTCATTGCAGGAATTGCAGGCTGCTCTGGTTGCTTGCAGGAGCAGATTGGAGATGTGCTCTGTTACCTCCTTACAAACATTTGGATGAAGAATAACACCAGCCTGCTTTGTGATGGAGTCAATGCGGCCAAGCTGCTACTGCTACCAAAAATAGACCAACCACATGTGGAGATACAGGGAGCTCACATACACACACAAAATACACAGTGTGTATGTTTTTCTGAGCAGACAACAGGGGGCAGTGCTTAGCTCTGTGGTTCTGAGTCAGTAACAGTCAACCCTGAGGCCAAAACCTCAGGAGGGGTGATAAACCTGAGTGCTTGTCTGTGCCAGACCTGTCTCCACCTGCAGAGTCTGAGCCTGAGGCCACGAGACCGCTAACATTCATCACAATATCCCACTTCCAACAGGACGAGAGGAGGAGACACATTTTATTTCAGGGTCCCTGCCCCTTTTAAGAAATAACTTTTCAGGACTTCATCAGTATCTGTGCCTGAGACACAGTGCACACTGCAAGTCAGGAACTCTGACTCAGATAACTGGCTTATTGACAAAAACAGTGTGGTAGGGGCTGTACGACTAGATTTTAGTGTTTTTTTCTAGTACAGAGTAAGGACTGAGGGGTAAAATATGTATTTTCTGCAATGGACTCTGGTGAGTTCAGTCTAGGCTGTGGCATTCAGGCCAGCTTTAGTCCCAGTGTCCCAAACCACTGGCCTACTTCACCTGAAAAACAATGAGATAGAGGGGCAGCTGCAAATCCCATAATCCACACATGCTGCTGCGCTGTTGGATGATTAAAGAGGCCAGACACAATCATGCTCTGTGCTTTGAATAACACCAATCCCAAATATGCCTAATGGTCTCTGCATCGAGGGATGGAGCCAGATGTAACAAGGACAAAGCCTGTTAGAGAGGGATTCTAGCTAAACAGACTTGCAGGCTGTTAATCATCAAATGCAGACATTTATCAGTTAATGAAACATGATGAAACATTTTCCAGCATCTTTGGGACAAAAACGCAAGAACTCTGATCAGGATTTATAAAAGTACATTTACAACAGTGATAAAAATACGTTTTCTATTTCTTCTGTATTTTAGTTTCTCTTTCACTCTCAACAATTTCCATTGGCATCAGAAACACAAACAGCCATAATCATAATTGGCCCCCACACATAATTAGAGTTTTCACGAGACGCACTAGCAGAGCTCCTCATTGCTCTTTGCAATTTGCTTTGCTCATTGCATTCCCTCCACACCAGTGACTGCACCTCAGCAGACCTGTCCGTTAAACACATGATGTTTAACGGACAGGTCCCCCCAACCATACTCACCAGCACTGTGGCTGCCGTGGAAAACTTCACCAAAAATACCAAGCAGAGGATGTACTTTATGTGCCAGGTTCAATCTGCTACATGAGCTACTGGTCCAGTTCTACTCAGCATTAATCCAGTCTGGTCTCAACAACCAAACAGGACAGGGCCAGACTACAACAGGCAGTGAAGCCTGAGAAACAATCAGTTATATTTAGTTTTTAATAGATGTATCTATCATTGTCATTAGAAATTCTGCACACTGTATATTGCACACTATGTACTGTGTACTATACTGTATGTCTTTACGTTCATATAGTGTGTATAAGCACACACTTCTTTATCCATTTAATATAAATTGCTATTTATTGTTTGCACTTGACTTATATACAGTATACAGTATTTGGTCATTGTTTTTTATGAACTAGGCACAAAAAGTAAGGAAATTTGTGTTGTGTAGATTGCTTTGTTGCAACAATGCTTCTTGGCTTCTTATACCATTGGAAAGCCTGATTATTTCCCTTTTAAATGGTGCCACATTTAAACATGCATTTGTTAGATGAGCAGCAGAGCTCAGTATGAGGTTTGCACTCATGAAAAAATTTTCAAATCTTCTCTGACAATGCCAAACAGTTTTTCTTTGCTGTTGACTTATTTGGTATTATTTAACAATTTATTCATTCCATCCTCTCCAATGCCGCTCTGTGAAGGCGAGCGTTGTCATCTTGGAGGATAGAGTTTGGTCTCAGACTGTGGATATATGGGATTGCCACTGGTTGCCGAATTTCATTTCGATATCTCGCTGCACTGAGATAGCCTGCAGTGATGACAAGCCTTGTTTTTCCAGTGAGGGAGATGTCGCCCCACGCCGTCACACTGCCTCCACAAAAAAGATGTTACTCTAACGGTGCAGCAATGAGAAAAGCGTTCTCCTCATGTACTTTACAATCCAAGTGGTGTACACAGAATCTGGACTCATCGCTGAACATAGTGTTCCTCCACATGTTCAGGTTCCAGTTCACTTGCTGCTGACACCAGCGCAAACAGGCCTGACACTGAAAAGCAGTCATGGCAGGCCTCCTGGCAGCCCTATGAGACTGGAGACCGTGCAGTCTGTTCACCCCGTATATACATACATACATTGTGTAGATACTGCTTGACGACATTATAACTCATAACAACTCATTTAACATTAAGATTTTTATCCACAATATCCACTTGATGATTGGTGTCCTTGGATGACATTGTATCCTCTTCAGGTCCTTGAGGGACAGCATCATGCTGCTGGTCAGAAGGAGCCGCCTCACTTTCCTCATGAAATGAATAGTGAATAGCTTCCATTTCCTTCCTCTTTAAGTGCGTTGACTGGTCAGGACTTAACTGGTTGGATGTGAGTGAGTGCTGTGAGTTGAGATCAGGAGCGTTTAGATTGAGGGAGATCAGAGGTTGTTTCCTGGGTGTACATTCTATTTCCTGAACAAAAGGTCCCCACGAAGTGATTTGGGGTGGTCCCTCGAAATCACAACTAACCTCCTCTTCATCTGTCAAATATCCCTCTGAATCATCACATTCCACCTGCTGATTTCTCACCTTACTGCTTCTCAAATCAATTTTTCTAGCTTAACTTAACTGTGGTCCCTGCTCTGGAGCCTCCTCAACAGGCAGAAACCCACAGGGCAAAAGCAGGTTTCTGTGGAGGGTACGGTGCGGCCCACTGCCGTTCTCAGGCTAAACAACATACACAGGGCCACCATCAATTCGTTTCACAACAACGTGAACAGGTCGCTCCCACCTTTCAGCCAACTTATGTTTTCCCCGCACACTGACATTCTTCACTAGGACACGGTCACCTTCAACCAACTCAGCAGCTCTGACTTTGGCATCGAACCGTAGCTTGTTCCTCTCTCCTGCTTTCCTGGAACTTTCAGTTGCCAGAGTGTAGCTTTTATGGAGACATTGACGCAGGTTCTGCACATATTCCAAATGTGTCTTATGGGTCTCAGTGGAAGGGTTGGTGCCCAGGATGAAATCAACTGGGAGGGTCAGCTGCTGGCCAAACATCAACTCATATGGGGAATACCCCGTTGTATCATTCTGAGTGGTCCTCAGAAAGGGTCCTATTAAAGTGCTCAACAGGATTTCCTTGGAGATGATAGGGTGTAGTACAGACCTTATCTGCTCCAATCAGTGAACAGAACTCTTTGATCGTGTGGGATTCAAAGTCCCTCCCCTGATCACTGTGAAGGCGGCTAGGAAACCCGTAATGGACAAGGAAATTCTCCCAAAGGGCCCTTGCCACCGTCCTGGGCTTTTGATCTTTTGTTGTACTGCTACTGCGAACTTCATGAAATGGTCAGTGATGACCAAAATGTTTCGGGTGTCCCGGCTATTAGGTTTGAGGGACAGGTAGTCCATGCAGACCAACTCTAATGGGTAAGTTGTTTTGACGTTTACCATCGGTGCTGCTCTCTGTGGTTGAGCTTCCACATTTCTAATCGATGGACTCCATCCTTGGCCAATAAAATCTGCCTCTAGCCAGACTTAGCAGACGCTCAGGTCCCAGATGACCGACTTCATCATGTAACCCATGAAGAGCTTTGTCTCTATATTGCGTGGGCTGGTGGACGATGTCGATGTCTCCTCAATCAAAGCTCCTTCTGTGGAGGATGCCATCTCTAAATTCAAGCCTGTTCCACTCTCTGAGGGGCAATTTGACCTCAGGCCCCTCAGTGCTTACAGTTTTGAAGCTTGGCTTCTGCTATCTCAACAATAATTTACATGACAATGTCAAATCTCAAGTCTGTACGTTAGAGCCCCCCTCACCCAACTTTTTTTTTGGACTCTATTTGGGGTAGAACCTAGTTTAATTACAGCAGTCCCCTGGCTAGCTCGCCACTTTGTAACCCTTCCCTGCACCTGTCACTTTAGGACAGCATTAACATCAAAGAAAATGAGGACCAACTTTAACTCTAGACTTGATTAGACTGCTGGTATCTACCTGACTAAATTTTAATTTAGACCTGTAATGTCTACTTTAAATAACACACAACAACGTTTTAAAGAAGGTATATTATCATAAAGGTCCTTCAACCACAATTGAACCAAAAATGTAAAATAAAAATAACAAAAACCTCTCAGAAATATCAGATATTGAAAGTAAATTGTCCCAGAAGTTCAAATGAATGGGGAAATAGGCCCGATAATAAAATAAAATGAGTGCACTCAAAGTCCTACCACCCTGTTTAACAGTGAATGTCAAATGGTGAGTATTGCTTTGGAGAGACAGAGATGGATGACAGGAGAGGAACCGAGGACTGAGGACCCAGGTGAAGGACTCAAAAAACCCAAACACACGCACACAGCGGCAGGTCCGCCTTAGCGATATCCCTCAGTCAATGTCAATGGCAGCTGCCTCGGATACCGGCAACTGTCGTGACACACACACACACACACACATACACAGCGGCAGGTCCGTGGCAGCTGCCTCAGATACCGCTAAGGCAGTGGCAGCTGCCACTGACCTGCCGCAAAGGCGGTGGCAGCTGCCTCAGATACCGGCAACTGTCGTGACACACACACACTGACACACACCGACACACACACACACCGACACACACACACACACACACACACACACACACACACACACACACACACACACACACACAGCGGCAGGTCAGCTAATGCGGAACTCACGTAAAAGAAATGTTATGAAATGTAATCTAATACAACAATGACTGTTTTATAAAATAAAAACAAATGCCCATAAGAGCAGCAACTGTCGTGACACACACACACACACACACACACACACACACACACACACACACACACACACACACACACACACACACACACAGGCACACACACACACACTAACCCTAACCCTCGCAAATTAATGCAGAACTCACGTAATACCAACTAGCTATTACCAACGAGGCTAATACAACTCTGACGACTGTTTTATAAAATAAAATTAAAAACAGATGCCCATAACACCAGCAGCTGCCGTGGCAGGTCCGTGGCAGCTGCCTTAGATACCGCTAAGGCAGTGGCAGCTGCCTCAGATACTGGCAGCTGCCGCGGCATTTCCGGTGGCAGCCTGAGCTGCTACCGAAATGCCACTACTAGCTGCCGCTGCCACGAATTGAGCCAGCCCTCTCTCCATCAGAGACACACTTATGAACAATTAACACACCCACGTGTTTGCAATTATATAGGTGGATATAAAAGCATGCGTAATGTGATGAAGAAAATGGTATTAACAAAGGCAGCGTTAGCGTTGTTAGAGGACCTTGCAAACTTGAGCGATTTAAGGAACGCAAGGATTTACTTGCAAACCATGATAATTGGCTCCTCAGCCGATTTCACTTAGCAAGGCCAGTGAGTTGTGCGCAGAGCTGCGGCCGGCCCTAGAACACAACGGGGGTCGGCGAGTAGCCCGGGGTTGTGCTGACCATGCTGGGGTTCCTGGCAACAGGGGCATTCCAGCGGGAGCTGGCCGATCAGTCAGGAGTGTGCCAGTCAACCCTGAGCCGAGCCATGCCAGCTGTGTGGGACGGAATCATCTGAATGTCTTCCTGGTACATCAGATTCCCATACAGTGCTGTTGAACCGACATTAAAGCGCAATTTGCAGCGAGAGCCGGTTTCCCTAATGTAATCGGAGCTATTGACTGCACACACATTGCTATAAAAGCGCCATCACAGGATGAATTTGTTTATGTAAGTAGGAAACACTTTCATTCCATCAGTGTTCAAACCATATGTGATGCGCAAATGAAGCTAACTAACATCGTGGCAAGGTGGCCTGGTTCAACGCATGCCTCATTCATTATGACTGACAGCATGGTTGGGAACAGGCTGGAGGCTGGCACGGTGCGTGATGGGTGGCTTCTGGGTGAGTAAATAGTTTATTTGTTTAACTGTCCCATATGTAACGCTGCTTTACATACGGGACAATTAAACGAATAAACTATTTACTTACCCAAAAGCCACCCATGGCGCACCGTGCCAGTGTGCCAATGCATATTTGGGCATGTGGCATTCAAATATCATGTTTTTGGTTTTCTTTATTTTCTGCTGGTGAACTTAGAGCTGCAGAGCTTTCTAACAAGCCCTGATTGTCTCCCTGTGTTCAGTATTCTTGTCAGTAAAAGCGGGTGTAAAGTTGGAAATGTCAGCCACAGCGCTACACCTGTCCACACCTGTGTGTGTGCGCTGCTCGGATCCCACGGCATTTACAGTCTCACACACACGCTCCCACTCACGTCTTTTTTTGGTCATATTTCTCCCTGTTGACAGGGAACCAAACAGAATCTCCACTTCATTCACTAGAATCTTTAGTTTAGACTCTGTGAAATTCCTTTTCTTTCCTTATTATCTGATCGAACAAAGAGGGGAATCTCAGGTCCAGGGCCTATTTAAATAGATTTGCATATGTAAAAGGGGCGTGTTGCATGTGCGCTCAATTCCACGTTGATTGGGATGTACAAAAGAAACGTGCTTGGATCCATGCATATGCATACTTTGATACATCTGAATTTTTTTGTTTCAAAAACAGTTTCAGGGTTTTGGCGTACGCCAAGTTTCACGTGGAAATCCACGCAAGTATTCGTACATGAGGCCCCAGGACAGCACAGGGCAGTAAAGGGTATGGTGAACATGCAAACCTTTCTTTCTCTTTGATGACTGCATGACAGTCCCACTGCTGCCCCAGAGCATCCAGAGTAATAGCGGTGTTGTGTGCACTTCGAGGTTGCACCTTGGGATGTCAGAGCAGATATTTCATGGTGCGACAGTCCGTCTCATCCAGAAGGGACAGCAGGATGAGTTGTGATGTCATGCAGCATGATGCTATGACGAGGGCAAAGTTGAAGACAGAACAATAATAAATACAAACTCTGCTCTCTGTTTGTTTGTTCTGCTGTGTGTGTCGAATCTCTTAGGTGGCTGGGAGTGCTGTCACACCATATATATAACACAGCACAGAGCTATATATATATATATATATTCACCATTGACAGCAACTAGAGGGTGAGGGGTTCAGTCTTATATACAGTGGTCCCTTGTTTATTGCGGGGGATACGTTCTAAAAAAACCCCGCAATAGACGAAATCCGCAAAGTAATCAGCTTTATTTTTTACAATTATTATACACGTTTTAAGGCAGTAAAACCCTTAACCACACACTTTTATACACTTTTCTCAGACAGGCGTTAACATTTTCTCACATCTCTCTCTTATTTAAACACTCTCAAAGTTCAAACTTTCGCAGATTTAACAAAAATAAGTACAATACTGTATTAGTAAATTAAACTGTATTTCACACTTCCTTTTTGTCCTGGTGCCCGCTGTAACGGCTTTTTCCTCTGAAGGCCTTGGTGCAGGTGTTTTTTTCCGAGTGCAGAACATACAACGCATTTTGTACAGTACTCCCTTAGCCAATCAGGACGCCAAACACAATGCGCGTTCATACTTTACAGTACGCTGTAAAAAAAAAGCATGCAAAATTACACAAAAAAAAATCTGCGAGGCCACGAAAGATGAACCACGTTATAGTGAGGGACAACTGTACAACAGATATCCTGATTCAGAACTTCACCCCAGAGAGCAAAAACTGCTCTGTTTTTAGATGAAGCTGCTCCTCTACCATCTATCATCATATTTTTTGGATCAGATGAATGAGATAGGATCCATACAGGATGGACCATTGAGAAAAGATATTCAATAATATTAAAAAGATTTTGTTTGTTTGTTCGTTGTCTGCCAGATCCCATTAAATGTGAATGTGTAAAGTACACTAAAGCAATTATTTTGAAATAATAACATCTACACGGGTTACCATTACTGGTAACTATAATCTACAACCTCTATCTGGGAACCAAAACATTTTCCTTGATGTCCACTCTAGCCAGTCCCAATACTACTGACATCCCTTGAGTCTGTCTAAAGGGTTCCTGGAGAACAAAGACGTTCAAGCAACGCACTGAGGGCATTGCTATTTACAATAGGTGTGTTAATTGCTTTGGAAGCCTATAAATACGACTTGGACAGCTAGGCCTTATAGGCCCATAAGACTATAGGGTGCATAATATTTCAGTGGGGTATCTCTCCACTTTTCTCTCCATATAGTGTCCTGAGTGCAAGGTCACTTTGTGAGAAATTGTTCACAATCATTCAACTCATTGTCTCGAATAGTTTGGACTTTCCTTTGGTAAAGTAGCGCCATATCAATGCCATACCAAACTTTCCTTTGGTAGCTGACATGTGATACCTCAGTGAAAATGTCCTCCAGCCGGGAGCCATCTGTCAAAGAAGGAACAAAGCACTACTGAGAGGGTTGCAGAAGAGCAGTGCCCATATCTCTAAGAAAACAGCAAAATGATTTAAGTCTTTTCACTTGTTCTCAGGCAAATATGATCTGAAGACTATGGCTGAAAAGAGCTAATGAAGATGTATGATTTTGCGGTCCTCTGTTGCTGCTAAACCCCACCACCCATCTTCCTGTGTTTAACATTAATTCCTCAATAGGAAGACTCTCACTATGCCATATATCAGATTAGAATGACATGGGAGGATTAGCAGTTTTATGTAATGAATGCAGCATTACTGCAGCAGTTTGAGATTAAAAATGTGAAGCATTGTATGGATTTCTGATGGTTTTGTGTTTATGTACACAACACTTGTACAGATGTACATTTTTTAAAGTGTTTTTTTAAAGTGTTACATGAAAAAAAATAGACTTCTGATCAACAAAAGATCAGAGCAGTTACAGACTGAAAGCAGTTACTGTGCGTCAATGAATTCCACTCGGCCTGATGTGTCACCGGCTATTTTGTTATTGATTGCACAAGTCTCATAAAGCCTCCACACTGACGGGGACCCTGAAAATCAGCTATAAATCTCTACAAAACTGCCTCCTGGGTAATGTAATAAGTCATTGTAAAGACTTTCTTTCTGGTGTCTCATGGTTTGGGGCCTTGGCCACAACCTCAGGACATTTATTTAAGGCTAGTCAACTGGTTCTTTGCAGTGTGGCAGAGGACATAAACACACACACACTACTCTTCCTCATGAGGATGAAGTACATTTATTAAGTGCAAAATCATTAAATGTCTCAGTATACTTTACAGTAAAGGAAAAAGACAATAAACAGAAGGCTCTATAATTACTATCTAATCTCTCTATCTCTCTAATATATATCTCTATCATATCGATATCTATCTCTCTACTCTCCTAGCGCACAGTTGTGGTCTGCTGCCTCAAGGTAGCACTATGCCAACAATGCAGGGCTGGTCAGCAGGGCTTCAGGTTGGTGTTGTTGAATTCCCCCGCCTCAACAGCAGCTGCAAGCTGTATACAGCTTGTCTGGTGCTTAGTTGATGACTGTATGTTGTGGGCTGCTCTGAGAATTCCCTGTGTAAACTGCACATGATACATGCATTTAAAAAAGAGCAGTAATGTGAACGGATCATTCTACATAGATTTTGTTTACAGCCTGCTTACTTGCTCAGGTTATATGGATGTGTCATGAAATGCTCCTGCAGTCACTTTGTCACAGTCACAGTACTTCATCAATGACAAGACAAGGCTCTGTGCTGTGTTAATCATTTTGCCATCAGGTGTGTGTTTACTGTGTGACCGTAAATCCACAATTCAAAGAGCTGAAATGAACAAAATGCTGCCTCTGTGTTCACAACACTTCCTACACATGTTAAAAGAAATTTCAAAGATTTTTTTGTGAGACGTTCAGTCTCTCATTCAGTCTTGCCAAGATGATCAGGTGGACTGAGGTGATGCAGTCTTTGATTTCCTTAAAATTGCATGAGTCATCATTGTCTGTGCCTTCTTCATGGTCTGCAGCAGCCCCTCTGTGGATTGATAACATGGGCTCTGTGCCCAGGTCATGATCAAGACTTCAGGTAGGAACACTATCCCCATACAAGGTCAATCTGAACAACCTCATGCTGTGTTTTATCTGTTCTCAGCGAGTTTTCTTTCTTTCAGGATCAGCCTTTCAGGATTAAAGGAATACTTCAGCATTTTGGGAAATTATCCTGTGGCTCAGAGGCAGAGCGGGTCGTCCACTAATCAGATGATCAGCGGTTCGATCCCCCGGCTCCCCGGTCTGCATGCCGAAGTGTCCTTGGGCAAGATACTGAACCCCAAGTTGCTCCCGAAGGCTGTGCCATCGGTGTATGAATCCGTATGAATGCTTAAATCCTTAAACTGATGAGCAGTTGGCACCTTGCACGGTAGCCAATGCCATCAGTGTATGAATGTGTGTGAATGGGGTGAATGAGATATGTAGTGTAGAGCGCTTTGAGTGGTCGGAAGACTAGAAAGGCGCTATATAAGTACAGTCCATTTACCATTTACCATGATTTGTCTTCAAGATGAACCCTGTCATATTGGTGTTGATGGCATCTACACAATCTACTAATCTTCACATCCTGGGAAAAAAAAAAAGTGTATTTCACAAAATGTTTCATTGTTGTTTTAAAGATGATATTTGTCGACCAAATGGCACAGATGGACTTCAGAGAACACTCAGAAGGCTTAGCTTAGAAATGTACATGTTTATTTGAGCAAATATCTTTTATGAATGCAGGGGCTCTCTAAATATCACCCAATATTGCTTCTTGTAGCTTGATAGCTCACCATGAAACCTAAATTATTTGTTCCAGCTGAGAGGAGGAGTGGCTCTCATACTGCTGAATGCAGTACCCTGTGATAACCCTGAAAGGAGAGATGTTTGTGCTCTGGTCATACTGTATAGCCTGATGCTGTCTGCCTCTGCTCTTACATAATGATTGCAAATATAATTCTTAAAAGCATAATTTAATAAAAAGGAAATGTAAAGAGTCTAGTTTGATAGCATTCCCGAGTGTGTGCATGGCTCACACTGATTTATTGCTTTATTGATTCAGTGTGCAGTTACAGGGGAACTCCACTGGAGCAGTGGAGGCTTGGGTGCCATATTGAAGGACACATCAGCAGCACATTCTGGAGGAGGTGAGTGTTGTTGTTCCTAATCTACATTCTGAACTAGAAAGAGAACGGGAGAGACAGGCCCACAGCTTGGACACTAGTCCAGCCTGGGCACAGATTTCACTGGAGCCATGTGAAGTTTCCTCCTGCTTTAAAGTCCATTATCAGATTGCTTAATGTGAGCTGCCCTTACACAGACTAACACAAGAAAACCTTTCCTAGAAAAGAAAGGTACAATACAATAGAACAGTGTATTAATCCTCAGCATTGGAAACTTATTTTGATCTGGGATAAAAATAAAAGTCAGTCTGTTCTACTCTGAACTCAGTGAACTGCTAAATATTCAAACGTTTCAGCAAAAGTAAAAGTGTGGTGAGAACAAAGCTCTAATGTCAGATCAAGGCTTGTCACAGTGGATCACTTCTGGCTGCAGCCTTCACTTCTGTCTCAGCTCTACATACAGAAGATGCTGTGTTGACAGAGCAGACAGGGGATGTGGACAGATAAGACTATTTTTAGCAGGAAGTATTGTCTTCAGTGTAGCCTGTTCTGTGGTATCCGGAAGGTTGAGATGGGAAATATTAGAATGTGATAATCCAATCCTCCAGATTGAAAGCTGTCTCAGTGTTGAGATTATTCTCCATTCTTCATATTCATCTGTGACTTTTGAATCACCAAACAAATGCAGTCTGCAGGTACGACTGATATTGTTCCTCTAATCAGTCATGCTGCCTCTGTTAGTGTTCACTTTATGTATATATTCAATTTGAACGATGTGTAGGGAGATACCAGAGACAGGAACCAAGATCAAAATAATAATAAAAAATAACAAAATAATATTATAAACAGTACGGTCTAGACTGCTCTGTATGGAAAGTGTTAAAGTGACTGGCAAATCCACATCAAGACAAGAGCAGACAAAAGGCACACTGAGAGAGGCTTAAAGATCTTCCTTGTACCTGAAGGTAGTTAAGGTCATATAGTTGTCTTGGAAGACACTGACAACAACGGCTGACACTAATGGTAGTAGTAAGTATACTTTAGATCTGAATGAATGTTGCCTCAGCCCATATACTCTCATATCATCAGGTAAGTACTATTTAGAGACAGTCCATTCACAATATTGTTTTAAATTTCTGACCCAGAGCATTTTATTCTAATGAACAACCTATAATCTAATCATATACCTGTTCATATAAACCCTGCCTGCTGAAAGGTGGAGAGGCATTTTCTCAGAGGCATTTTTTCTGACGGTGATGCTACCATGAAACAGTGCCTCTTCATGAATTTATCATATTACTTTGTCTGGAAATTTTTGTCTGTCTAATATTTGACTGAATACTGGATTTCAATAGAAGTCCAGGGTCATAAACCTTGGATAATACAACAACAATAAACCTTGGATCACCAAGGACATTAAAGCCATCCTTAATGACAAGAAGAGGGCATTCAGAGATGGCAGTCGTAATGAGGTGAGGAGAGTGCAGGGGGTACTCAAACTTAAAATCAGGGAGGCTAAAGAAAATTATGTGAGAAAGCTGGAGAATAAACTCCAGCGAAACAACATGAGGGATGTGTGGAGTGGCATGATGACCTCACCGCTCCCCCAACTGTCACCTCTACAGTGTCCTTAACACCTGACCCAGTGAGAAGACAGCTGACGAGACTCCACCCTGGCAAAGCTGCAGGCCCCGATGGTGTTTTTTCCAGGGTGCTTAAAGCCTGTGCCTCCCAGCTGTGTGGAGTACTGTGTCAAGTCTTCAGCCTGAGCATGCACCTCCAGAGGGTCCCAGTGTTGTGGAAGACGTCATGCCTTGTTCCTGTCCCAGTGGCCCTCAGGACTACAGACCAGTGGCCCTGACGTCGCACATCATGAAGACCCTAGAGAGGCTCATCCTGGAGCAGCTAAAACCTATGGTCTCCCCGACTGGGAGTTGAGGACGGCATCATCTACCTGCTGAACAGAGTCTACACTCATCTGGACAAGCCGGCGAGCACTGTGAGAATCATGTTCTTTGACTTCTCCAGTGCTTTTAACACCATCCGTTCAACTCTACTGGGTGAGAAGATGACTGCAATGCAGGTGGAGACCCCCATTGTGTCCTGAATTGTTGACTACCTGATGGGCAGACCACAGTACGTACGCCTACAGAACTGTGTGTCTGACAGGGTGGTCAGCAACACTGGGGCCTCTCAGGGGACTGTTCTCTCTCCCTTCCTCTTCACCCTCTTCACCTCAGACCGAATCCTGCCACCTTCAGAAGTTCTCTGATGACTCAGCAATAGTTGGTTGTATTGGAAAAGGTGATGATAGTGAATACAGGACTGTTGTGGGCAACTTTGTCACTTGGACTGAGCTGAACCATCTGCAGCTCAATGTGACAAAGGCGAAGGAGCTAATAGTGGATCTGAGGAGGGTGAAAACACCAGTGACCCCTGTTTTCATCCAGGGGGTCCCTGTGGATACTGTAGAGTATAAGTACATGGGGGTGTACTTGAATAATAAGTTGGACTGGACTAGAAACACAGAGGCTGTCTACAAAAAGGGCCAAAGCCGACTCTTTTTCCTAAGAAGGCTAAGGTCCTTTAACATCAACCCGTTCTCATTCCCAACGCGTAAAATACCGACGCTTTGTCACGCCCCTTGGCGTCTGATACCGACGTAAAAGGTACCCTTCCGCGTCTGTATGAAACGCTCTGGGTTGTCCATTGACTCCAGTATAATCCGTTTGCGCTGGTAAGAGACGCTCAGAGCAGAGCTCCAGCCGTCCATTCACTCCAATAATAACCCGACCACAGCGATACATGACGCTGCAAGCTACAATCTGACTGGACAACCGAGGACCCTCTGCCCGGAACTGTTTTTCTTACTATGTCAAGGATTTCTTTTATTGATATCATCAATGTTTCTCAGCACAAACACGCCAAAGTGTCACTGATAATTCAACAATAAAATAGCTTCATGTTGTGGCCCTCAGTATGTTTTTTTTCTCCTTCTAGCCTGAGAAATAAACTTTTATTCCTATGTTTTGCAAAGCGGAAAGGCCTACACTACCCAGAATGCTCGTCCACTGACGATTTGCGAGCTACAATCTGATTGGACAACCGAGGACCCTCTGCCCGGAAGTGTTTTTCTCGTGTTGTTAAAGATTTCTTCTAATAATATCATCAACGTTTCTCAGCACAAACACGCCAAAGTGTCACTGATAATTCAACAATAAAATAGCTTCATGTTGTGGCCCTCGGTATGTTTTTTCTCTCCTTCTAGCCTGAGAAATAAACTTTTATTCCTATGTTTTTGGATAACGGAAAGGCACTACACTACCCAGAATGCTCGTCCACAGACTGATTGGCGAGCTACAATCTGATTGGAACAACCGGGGACCCTCTGCCCGGAAGTGTTTTTCTCGTGTTGTTAAAGATTCTTCTAATAATATCATCAACGTTTTCTCAGCACAAACACGCCAAATGTCACTGGATAATTCAACAATAAAATAGCTTCATGTTGTGGCCCTCGGTATGTTTTTTCTCTCCTTCTAGCCTGAGAAATAAACTTTTATTCCATGTTTTGGATACGGAAAGGCCTACACACCCAGAATGCTCGCCACTGACGATTTGCGAGCTACAATCTGATGGACAACGAGGACCTTGCCTCGGAAGTGTTTTTCTAACTATGTTAAAGATTTCTTTAATAATATCATCAACGTTTCTCCAGCACAAACACTGTGTGTGGTCACCATTGATATTATGACTGATAAAATAAAAAGTTAATCACTTCTCTGTTTAAGTGCTTTTTAGAATGTCTGTTTTTTAGACAGAGCTTGTATCAACAGACCGTTTGGTGAGAAGGAAAATGAAATTTCCTGTGTGCAGTTTTGCGCTGGAGCTGTACTGTGTGTATATATCATATACAGTAACAATTTTATTCATGGAAACTTTCTGGGCGTGCTCAAGGATCACAAAAGCACAATGCAGCACACTCACCATGTGAGTTTTGGTTCATTGTTTTGTTGAAGAAATCATCAAAGTCGAATTGACAATTTGATAGGGTGTGGTTATTAAAAAGCATGCCTGTCACACTGGTAAATTGACAGTCCAAGAACATATCTGAGCCACCCAAGCTGACCCCAAGGTCAAGGCCATATCCCCCTGATAATCATCAACGCTTGGAGAAAGGGGCCTGAAATCTGCACCTGCGCATTGGACAACATGGTCACCAGGTGTCGGAGTTCAGACCCATGCGCCTTTCGGGAGGGTCAAGGTCAGCCGTTCTGTACTTAACGAGACCTAGTAGTTCAAGGCTTAAAAACACCTGTTTGGTTTGTGAATAACTCATCAGCGCTTTGAGACAGGAGGCTGAAATCTGAGTGTGTGTATCAGGACGCGGGTCTGATCAGGGCCCCTATTTTCACCCCTGTACCCCCTTTGGAAAGGTCAGAGTTTCACCCGTTCTGGACACCTTTTTGGGAAAAATTGACAATGCTTTGAGGTAGGAGGCTGAAATTTGACTATGTCTATGCCGTGGAGCCTTCGCTTGGGATTTTTTGGTCCTGTCACAATCCCATCACTGTAGAGCTAGTTAGCTTTCTAGAAGGTCACAGAGTTGGGACTTGGGAGCCTGACCCAGACCTCATTTTAGAATAGCACAGTGAGTTTCATGCAGTTCGGTGCATTTTTGTGGCAGCAGCGAGGGCGCAGATTCGGGTAACGGCGTCCTGTCTCGGCCCCCGGCCCATCGAAAAGTACTGGGCCGACGTGGACCAGACCAACATCTATCCGCTCGTCTCATGCCCCTGAACAACATACTAAAATTTCAGACCCGTGCGACTTGTAGTAACACATGTCCTCCAAAACCTCCACGCAGGTCAGAGGGTATAAGACTGCATGATTCTACAGGACCCCCAATGGCTCAGGAATCCAACGGGGCAAAAAAATTCTACTGGACTTGTGGGCTTTTTTTCACCGGTTCATTATCAGGGCCCCTGGGGGATCCTCTGTTCCAAATCTGGGGCCCCCTGGGTGCCGTGGGCGATTCTAGGGTCCAGTGGGGCCCCAAGCAGAAATTCATTGGGCGGGCCCCCCACCGCCCGACCCCCCCACACAACAGAATTTCACTCTGGGCCTTTGTAATTTTAATAAATAACCAACAAATTGTAGCAAGTATAGTTTTGTTTTATTTCACAAGTTATAAATATTACTTACACAAACATTGAACGTTAAACATTGTGAAGTTTCTGTTTATTTTAACAGAGAGTGCAATATCAAATATAATATTATATCAAAATCTATTATTTTAACATTATATTAAAACAAACAAACAAAAGAAAAGCCTTTAAACTTGAAGTCTTTGTGTAAGGCAACGGTTCTCAACTTTTTTTTAAAAACAAATGCCCCCTGAACCTCACCATATACCTCCAAAAAATAAAATGGACCAATAACCTCCAATATATGCAGCACCACCCCCAATAAGCTTGATCTTTCTCAACACTACCCTAGGGCTACCCAACACCGCCTGGGGGGCTGTAGAGCCCCTGTGGAGAGACAATAGTGTAAGAGATGTCTTCACATGATCTGTTTCCGGGCCTTGGCTTGAGCAAACGCGGTGACCATGTCTTCAAGATCCAAAGACCTTCGCACCCTGTACTCAATAGAGATGAGTGCAAGATCAGAAAGTCTGTCTTGGGACATAGTTGATCGGAGATATGTTTTAATCAACTTTAGCGATGAGAAGCTTCTCTCCCCAGAAGCTACTGTAACGGGTAGGGTTAAGAGTAGGCGGAGGGCAATGCTGAGGTTGCCATACAAATCCAGCAGGTCTTCCTTGTAGATGTAATCAAGCATCTCTCTTGGAGAGGATACGTCATCTGGAAATGCATGGTATGCAGCTCTGACCTCCAGACATAAATCTTCAGCATCCAGGTCATTCAGATTTCTCTCCAATGCCCTACATTTCTGCCCAAGTGTGCCATTCTGTATTGATTTATGAATATCCTCTTTAGAGAAAATAAAACCATAAAGGTCATACACTTTCTCCAGCTTGTTAAAACGATCATTGAGGCTCGTGAGGGCGGTGTCCACGAGGGGCAGAAAGAATTGTCTCTTGAAGTTTTCTTTAGGAGAAGACTGAGTCTCTTCCTGGCCCTCGTATGTGAATTGCCTCGTGGTTTTTCTCTCTCTTTTAGCTGGAAAGGTCCTCTCAATATCAAGTGCCTCAGCTATTTCCCTGCCATCCGTTTCGGATGCAAGTAGCCCATTTTCTCTGAAGTTTTCCAGATACTCTCGGACTGAGGTGGTTTCTCTTTTTAGCGTTTCCAGAGAAACACTGGGGCTCTGTACCAGCTTGCTTATGCGGTTTATTTGGTAAAGTATGCTGTACCAAATAACAGTACACAGCACAAAGCGCCATGTCATTAGCTCAGCTCTGATACTGGCTGCTGTGGACAGTGTGATGGAGTCTTTTTTTGTAACCGCATGGGCTTCAAGGGCAGACAGTGCTTGCACAACTTCAGGCAAGTAATAACGGACAACTTTAACGCTGTCAATTCTTGCCTCCCATCTTGTTGTGGACAGCGATTTTACTGTCAACTGTGTCAAGTGTTGCTCCAAGACTGCCCAGTGTTGTACGGATGAGCTGAACAGATTGTATAGCCTTTGCAGTACACCAAAATATGAAATGGAGGTGACTGATGACTGAGCTGCATCTGATACAACAAGGTTAAGTGTGTGGCTACTGCATGGCACACACAGTGCCTTCTCATTGAGTTGTAGGATTCTGGCCTGAACCCCTTGTTTATGGCCCATCATGTTGCTGCCGTTGTCATACGATTGACCACGGCAGTCCGCAATACTTAGGTTCAAGTTGTCTACCTTGTCCAGTAATGTGTCAGTTAGACCTTTTCCAGTGGTGTCTTTCACATCAATGAATCCCAGAAAGTGCTCTGTGATTGATGCACCAACTGAAGGTTCACAGTTGACCACTCTCAAGACAACAGAGAGTTGCTCTGTGTGACTTTTGTCAGGAGTACAATCCATTATAATGGAATAGTACTTAGCCTTTTTCACCCGCCTCACAATTTCTTCGAGAATTTTATCCCCAAGAAGACCAATGACTTCATTCTGGATTGTGCCACTGAGGTACTGCACTTTCGTTTCTTTGGTCTGAATTCTCCGCACATGTTCTGTCATGACTGGGTCAAACATTGCCATCAACTCTATTTGCGAGAGGAAATTACCATTCTGTGGATCATACAGCTTATGTGTGTGCCCTCTCAAGGCTAGGTTTCGCTCAGCCAGGTGACATATTATGGCTATTACTCTCGAGATAACACCTCGCCAGTGCTGCACTTCAAGATGCATGATATCTTGATTTATCTGGTCGATAGCAGTCTTGCTTTTCAGCCTCTTTTGGAGTTCGTGCCAACTCCTCATATTGGTAATGTGCATCTTTGAATATTCGTGTTCTTTTAAGTGCCCACTTAGATTTTTCCAATTTCTAAATCCCTGTTTTGTGAGTGCATTATGCTGTTTTCCGAACAATTTACAAGCAAAACAGTACACAGAGTCTGCACTAAGGGAATATACAAGCCACGTCCTATGTATCTTTTCACCATTTTTCATAACCATGTTGTAGCATTCTTTCATGAATCTCCTTGGATTCTTTTCTGTGTTTTGAGGGAAAACAATATCTTTGACCTGTATGGGTCCTCTTCTGACTAAATCACATTTTTCACCATGGCTGAGAACATCTGGCCACTGTGCTGGATCATCTGATGCGATTAAACCTTTTGTCGAGGGTGGCACGTCATCTTCATAATGAAAAGATGTTTCAGTCTCACTCAAGGTGGGTGATGACGGAGCTGAAATGACAAAAAAGTATTTTATACATTACTTTAAGGGTGCACTGTGTGGGATGGTAGCCAGACTAGGTATTGCACATATGCTGCTTATTGAAACTGTGCAGCCTACTACCAGATTCTCATGAATATTTACTGATAAATAAACCAATATTTAGAAGTATGACCAAAGTACATAAAGTTTAGCCAAAAATGTATATTTCTGGAGATTCAAAATGGCAGACATGTAGAAGATCCCACTTTTCATGCATCAAAAGTGAATACTTTGATTTTGATAATGGTGGTAAGTTATTAAAATGTAACAGTTGTTAAAGGGCAGCATGAATTCTGGAAATAAACTAATAAAAATATTGGAAAATGTACCTTTAAGAATATAAGATCATTGAATGACATATTGAAATTGAAAATTATTAGAGATTCTGAACAGAACTTACTGATAGGTCTCGACTGTGTAGTGGAGGTAGATGCTGGCTGGTCATCACAGGAGGGAGGTCTCGACTGTGTAGTGGAGGTAGATGCTGGATGGTCATCACAGGAGGGAGGTCTCGACTGTGTAGTGGAGGTAGATGCTGGAGGTCTCACAGGAGGGGGAGGGTCGCGACTGTGTAGTGGAGGTGATGCTGGCGGTCATCAACAGGGGAGGGGAGGTCTCGACTGTGTAGTGGAGGATGCTGGCTGGTCATCACAGGAGGGAGGTCTCGACTGTTAGTGGGGTGGATGCTGGCTGGTCATCACAGGAGGGAGGTCTCGACTGTGTAGTGGAGGTAGATGCTGGCTGGTCATCACAGGAGGGAGGTCTCGACTGTGTAGTGGAGGTAGATGCTGGCTGGTCATCACAGGAGGGAGGTCCTCGACGGTGTAGTGGAGGTAGATGCTGGATGGTCATCACAGGAGGAGGTCCGACGTGTAGTGGAGGTAAGATGCTGGATGCTCAACGGAGGGAGGTCTCGACTGTGTTAGTGGGGTAGATGTGGCTGTCATCACAGGAGGGAGGTCTCGACTGGTGTGGAGGTAGATGCTGGATGTCATCACAGGAGGGAGGTCTCGACTGTGTAGTGGAGGTAGATGCTGGATGACTGTCATCAGCTGCAAAGATGGAACATCATGCTCCGGTTTCTTTAGGTACTAATGTAAGGAACTTCAGCAATGATCCTAAGAAATGTATAGGGAAGGAAAATAGGCTGATTGGTTAATAGGCTATATAGTCTACATGGGTTTTAATATTTCACATTTTTAACAATTCTTCAAAAACACAGTTCATTGTTATTGTAGACTGAACCAATTGTATAGTTAAGTTTACACAAATGATTTGACATTGCAAAATCGGCACAGATGAATGATTTAATGCACAGCTTGAAATGCAGTTGCGCTGTAAATTAATAAATACAGACTAGTGGCCTTACTGTCACAGATTGGCTGATGGACAGCTTTCACCTTTCCAAACAACTACTGTGGTCTAATAACATGCCACGTTTAAAAACAATAGTTCTGGTTCGAATACATCATTGGTTCTAATCTAAATGGCAATCGTAAAGCCACAGCATCTATGTGTATCTTGTATTACCTTAATAGGCTTTAAAATCAAACTACTATTGTATGTAGGCTACTTCATAATATAGTAATAGCTTTTGACGTTTAAGAAAACAACATTATAAAGTCTGGTCATGCTAGCGTGAGTGAAACTAGACTAGTCTAGCACCATTTGCACAACACATTTATATCAACGGTAGGGAAAAAATACTTATTGACTCTGTTCATTATTATATTGCTACTGACTACCACCATCTTGCTTTCTTCTTTCCTCTTCTTCTTTTTTTCTTCTTTCTTTTTTCATTCCCGGATGGATAGCTTCTCTTCATAATTTAGCTCTCTAATTTTCTCTCCATAGTAGCTAGCGCAAGAGGTCTACCAACGTCAAAAAATTGTTCACGATGTTTACGACAGGTTCCGATTTGCGCATAAGCGCAGCAAGGGATCCCTCTGCCAAGCCGGATTGCTTGAAGACCTTTTGTCACTCAAAAATGTGGTCACGCAATGGGCTGCTTAGCATTTTTGTTCCTCCCACAAGCTTGTTGTAAACGGGAAACCCACGAAAGTCAGACTCAGCGAATGAATTTCAAAACGCAAATTTCGTTTCTTCATCTCGACTCTGGTGCAATTTTTCGACTCTCTGTCGCCAGCTAGTGGGGGCCCCAAGCAGCTGATTGGCTGCCTGGTGAGAAAAATCGCCTCTGCCCCTGGGGTCAAAGGCTGCCGCGCGGCAGCCAAAAAGACATGTTTTTTTAGTGAGTCCCCCAAATCTGACCCTCTTCTTTTCCGGTCACTATCTCCTGATAACTCCATCAAAGCTTTGAGGAAGGGGGCTGAATTTGAGTATCGTATCAGGACGTGGGCCACAATCACTGTGCCGAGTTTCGTACCCGTGGCCCCTTGGGAAGGGTCAGAGGTCAGCCGTTCTGTACTCAATGAGGCCTACTACCTACCTTTTTGGGATTAACTTATCAATGCTTTAAGCAGGGGTCTGAAATTTGAGTATAGATCATATATAGTCAATAGACTTCCTAAACTGATATTTACTACCCTACTTATACTGTGTACTTACACAGCCAAATATTTAATTGTCCCTATTTTTGATTCTATATTTGTTTTTTCCGTGTGCGTGTGTGTGTATGTGTGTAATGAGAAGTAGACCACAATAGTGAGATATCGAGAGCTGTCTACACATTACGTGAGATATTATTGATCTATTGGATTCATAGATGTTTTATGTACTTAAGCCAGTTATAGAGTGAAACAGAGACTGACACTGACTGAAATGTGTATTCAATATCTTATTCTGAACTTTTATGATGAACTTTAACTTTATTTCTATTGTGAATTTCAACATGTTGAACTTTGAACTGGGAACTTGTGGTGCCATCTCTGCAACCTGTGGTGGGCTGCTTTACAGATAAGCTTGCGCAGGTTCCCATGTGTCATCCCACACTTTGCCACTGTCAGGAAAAGAAAACAACAATAACAACAAAAACAACACACACACACAATATAGGTTAAAAGGATAAGTTAGGTTGTGACTTATAAGAATGTCTAGGTTGAAATATCTTCTATATTCATGTCATGCTTTATACAATTTCATTTTAATCCAAATTAGTCAAATCAAATCAAATACTACTACTAGGCCTCGTTAAGTACAGAATGGCTGACCTCTGACCCTTCCCAAGGGGCCACGGGTACGAAACTCGACACCGTGGTCGACCATGCTGTCCCAATGCGCAGTTGGAGATTTCAGGCCCCTATCTCAAAGCGTTGATGAGTTATCAGGGGATATGGCCTTGACCTTGGGGTCGGCTTGAGGTGGCTCAGATATGTTCTGTGACTGTCAATTTACCAGTGTGACGGCATGCTTTTTAATAAAACACACCCTATCAAATATGTCAAATCGACTTTGATGATTTCTTCGACAAAACACTGAACAAAACTCACATGGTGAGTGTGCTGCATTGTGCTTTTGTGATCCTTTGAGCAGCCCAGAAAGCTTTCCATGAATAAAATTGTTACTGTATATGAATATATACACAGTACAGCTCCAGCACAAACTGCACACAGGAAATTCCATTTTTCCTTCTCAAAAGGTCTGTTGATAACAAGCTCTGTCTAAAAACAGACATTATAAAAAGCACATTAAACAGAGAAGTGATTAACTTTTTATTTTATCAGTCATAATATCAATGGTGACACACACAGTGTTTGTGCTGAGAAACGTTGATGATATTATTAAAAGAAATCTTTAACAACACGAGAAAAACACTTCCGGGCAGAGGGTCCTCGGTTGTCCAATCAGATTGTAGCTCGCAAATCGTCAGTGGTCGAGCATTCTGGGTAGTGTAGGCCTTTCCGCTATCCAAAACATAGGAATAAAAGTTTATTTCTCAGGCTAGAAGGAGAAAAAAAACATACTGAGGGCCACAACATGAAGCTATTTTATTGTTGAATTATCAGTGACACTTTGGCGTGTTTGTGCTGAGAAACGTTGATGATATCAATAAAAGAAATCCTTAACATAGTGAGAAAAACAGTTCCGGGCAGAGGGTCCTCGGTTGTCCAATCAGATTGTAGCTTGCAGCGTCATGTATCGCTGTGGTCGGGTTATTATTGGAGTGAATGGACGGCTGGAGCTCTGCTCTGAGCGTCTCTTACCAGCGCAAACGGATTATACTGGAGTCAATGGACAACCCAGAGCGTTTCATACAGACGTGGAAGGGTACCTTTTACGTCGGTATCAGACGCCAAGGGGCGTGACAAAGCTCCGGATTTTTTTTTACGCGTTGGGAATGAGAACGGGTTGTTAACATCTACCGGACAATGCTGAGGATGTTTTACGAGTCTGTTGTGGCCAGTGCGATCTTCTTCGCTGTCACATGCTGGGGCAGTGGGCTGAAGGTCGCAGACACCAACAGACTAAAACTGATCAGGAGAGCTGGTGATGTCGTGGGGGAGGAGCTGGATACTCTGATGACATATATACATATTGTTCCCAATAGATGATTACTTGTTTAACATATGTTGTTTGTATACCTGGAGTATTGTAAGAAAAATAATTTCCCCCTGGGATTATTAAAGTATTTCTGATTCTGATTCTGATTCTGTTTATATAGAAATAATATAAACCTTTGGATGCTGGGATGCTTTGTTTCAAGACAGAGATTATGACATATTTTTAAATATCATAAAAAAGCTCAAAATAATGGGATTGTTTATTTTAGTTATATACTGCTAAAATTATTGTTTTTGTATGCAAAGCCTGATATATTATGTTTTATATCATCATTAAAAAACATAAAAACATAAATGAGTGATCAATTAGCTTTAAGCTGAGAGCTACAGTAGAGAAGTTAAACAGTACTGTGAGATGGCCTAATATATAGTTTCAAATTTTTAGTAGATTTGTTAACAATAAGAAATATGCAGCTGTCCATCTCAATTCAGAATCCCTTTTGCCCTTCTCTTGATAAATAGACTATCCAACAGGGAGCTTGTGATTGGAGCCAGCTGCACTAATAAACCAAAGCATCAGACACAACACTTATTTATGGCTTCCAATTTATTTCAAATGCTTTCATATTTGTTTAACAGTGACATACTTTAGATTGCACATTACCAGCAGCAGTACCTATTTTCAAGATCATCCAGATTAAAATCAGATCAATAACCCTGGAATATGAACTAAGGTTGGTTTTTCCTGTTGCAAATTAAAACATCACACCAATTTAATCCAGGTCTTCACATAATATAGGATGATAATCCAAAAAGGGATTTCATGTTTTTTTTATTTTTGTATATATCTCTGGATAATGGTTACTTTACATATGTACTGTATATGTATGGCACCTGATGACATGAAAACAAGAAACATCACAAATAAAAGAAAATAGCCGCTCAGGTGTAAGAGAAAATAAATGATGGCAGGTTTTCACCTTCCTTCAGTTAAAGCAAAGGAGCCATCATTTAGTTTAAGGTCAGTGGTGCGAGCACAGACATCCAAAACAATGAAATTTCCAAGAGACAGGTGTTTGAGATAATAGATATACTGCCAGAATGTGTACTGTACTGTGTACCACAGATTGTGTAGTAGTGATTGGAACAATTGAAATGTAAATGAAGGAATGTCACAGCTCTGAGCGGATAGGCATGTTCATTTGGCTTATTAGTGCAAAAATATACTCAGTGTCCACCAGGGGACATCAGAAAATTACTCCAATCTGATACAATATATGGCCAAGAGTATGGATACTTGTGTATACAAGTGTACTTTGGGTCTGTGGTGGTTCATAGTTTAGGCTGGTACTTCCAACAGTTTGTTTGTCCCTCTCCTGTTACAACAATTCCCGTTTGCACAAAGCCAGCGCCATGATACAATGGTTTTCCAAGTTTGAGGTAAAGAACTTGACTGGCCTACACAAAGTTGAGACATCAACCCCATCCAACACCTCTGTGAGGATGGGGAACTGTTTGTGAGCCAGGCCTTTTAACACATGTATGGATCTCATTGGTGCGCTTTTGGTTGAATGCAACCATAAGAGTGGAGGCTGCTATAGCAAAACATAATGCTCAATGAAATGTTAAGGTGTCCACATACATTTGACCATGTAGTGTATCAGCTCTTCCTCTTGAGAAGCACTTTACATAAAAGAAAACACAAATTCAAACAAATGTGTGGTCCTCGTTCTCTCTCCATAAAAGACAAATTAGATGGATACCATGCCAAATTTATTATGACGTCAGCCATGTTAAAGGCCAATCTTAGAGAAAATTTCCAGTCTTAAAGAAACAGTTAGACATAAAGTCTCCTACTTAGTTTCTGGTGTTTCCTAGACACACAAAATCTGCAACATTTTGACTTCCACTGAAAATCCCCTCAACTCAGTTTCAGAATGTTATACTTGTTTTGTTTGAATACTAAATACTAATAAATAGTTATAGCTATAAATTTATACAGTCATAAATACTTATGCTGATTTTGATAACTACTTTCTGTACAGCTGTCCTGCAGCCTCCTCATGTGTATGTAACAGGCAGTTACACGTATGCAGAGTCACTGGACTGAGTGCGCCCAAAGCTGGGCATACTCATCCTGGGCAAGTCTTTGTTCCGGATCTCATAAATGGACTTCCTCCTGGCCTGCACTCCTCTCACAGCAGTTTTGATCTTCCTCCAGCCAAGGTGGTTGAGCTCTGCCAAGTTTAGCACCACGCAAATGCCACTGACCGCAAACATGAAGACTAGAAACACCGTCTTCTCTGTTGGCCTGGAAACGTAGCACTCTACATCTTTTATGCAAGGGTAACGATCACACTCATACACCGCGGGAACGTTGAATCCATACAGGAAGTATTGACCCACCAGAAACCCTATCTCTAATGCGTTTCTGAACACCACCTGGATGATATAGAACCTGGAAATGCCCTCCTGCCGTCTAATTTTTGACTTGGTAGTTCGCAGGGCTGAGCTGGGGATGTCCTTGACATCCAGGCAGTCGGGCTCTGCCTCCTTGTTGGAGTTTTCTGTGTTCTGTAGCACTCCGTTCACAATGGTGTTCTTGATCTTCTTGCTGTCATGCTTTAAGTCCTGGTCTTTGTCCAAGGAAAGGTACACTGTGGAGTAGCGCCGCTCCCTCTGCTTGGCAGACTGGTGCACAGAGTAAGTGATAAAGCAGAGGCTGGGGCAACACACCATGATGATCTGGAACACCCAGTACCTGATGTGAGAGATTGGGAAAGCCTTGTCATAGCAGGCCTGATTGCAACCCGGCTGTAAGGTGTTACACACGAACATGGACTGCTCGTCATTGTACACAGTCTCTCCAACTATCGCCACGATCAGAATCCGGAAGATCACCACCACAGTCAATAGGATCCTGAGGGAAAACAACAGGATTGGATTCACATTTCCATTTCCAAGTTAACACAGTTTTTTGTTCACAAGCCTCAAACCAGATCTCTCAGAATTTGTTGAACTGATACTGAAGCAAACATCACAAACTTTGTTTTGTTTTTTGATAGAAATATACCTGTAGCTGTCAGGTGAGATACAGTGGGACACACCTAGTGTTTGTAAGGGGCCAGTGGTTCCCAACCCAGGGTTTCAGATTTTCTCCTTATCATTGCTCATTTTCCTAATAATGAATTGAGATGATTTGACTTATTTATACTCTTTGTTTTAATGAGTCACCGGCTAAAGGTTTAGGAACCGTCCTTTATTGACTAAAATGTCTGCAATCCATCCAATAGCCAGCTTTGCATAGGGGAGACATTAGGTTGTCCATGGCCACTCTTTGCTCATATTGGAGGTGTTGTTTTCTGACTGCGTGCTGGTGTTGCTATAACAGCAACACCTATGATGAAAAAACAACCACAAATAAAGATGACTAGAAGAAGTGAAATGTAAAAAAATAAGTATTTGTTGATTATATGGGACTAAAAGTTTTGAGTGTTTTTCAGTGACAGATGTAATCCAAAATGATGATCTGATACTTTGCAATAAAAAATAAAAGTTTAATCCCACAAATAAACCTTGGTTTATTTCTTCTGCAGAGAGTGAGCATAACCTCACTTTATAAAGGGATTATAACTTTGTAACTGATAAATATTTCATCATACAGCATATATGAATGTGTGTACATATAGTCTAGGTGTACATGTGAACATTATGTCAATATATATGTGGGGGCATGGATGTGCATATATAGCCATGTATCATACATTTTTCATGTGAGACATGAAACAAATGATGATCTGGGAAAATGAAGCAAATCATTACTGAGTAATTAATCATTAACTAAGTCTTGTGTTATTGCCTGGCTGAAGTATGTCTGATTAATGGATTATAATTGATCTTTAAGCATTAATGATTTATTAAACATTAATGATCACGCTGCTTATACTTGGCTCCATATGTTTGTAATGTGAGTTTGGGAGTGAGGGACAGTAGGTCACGGTTCGTGGAAGCTGTCCACTGAAATCTAACCCGTCTAACCCGTGGCTCTCCTGTTGTCATTCATCAGAATGGACTAATAATTAACACAATTAATCGCCCTTAAAATGATCAAAGATGAAATCACCTATTTTCTTTTCTTTTTTCATTTACAATGTTTTGGTGTGAGTAACCACATTGCTCTTCTTCAGTCTGACCTCGAATAAAAACTTTTCACCTCCTCAAGAACGACCTGTTTCTTTTCTTTTCTTTTCTTTTCTTTTCTTTTCTTTTCTTTTCTTTTCTTTTCTTTTCTTTTCTTTTCTTTTCTTTTCTTTTCTTTTCTTTGCCACAACTCTTACCTTCCGATCATAGTAGAGTGCTGCTGAACAGCCGCCTCCAAGAGACGCTCTAATATGGTCCACTCCCCCATGATTGTTCATTCGGAGAAGATCACGCACAAATTATACAGACGAAAAAGATCTTACAGTTCTCCTTGTATGTGTCCGAGAGCTCCGACAAAATCCAGTAAATGCGTGGACATGTGTGTGTGTGGGAAGCCTGAGCGCTCCTGTCCTCCACGCGCTGATTGGTAGAGAGTCCTCCTGAGCGGCTGTGTCGGCTCGTGTGCGCACGGAAGGCGGGTTGTGTGTGTGTGTGTGTGAGAAAGAGCGCAGTGGGGAGCACACTGTGCCGCTCAACGCTAATCCCGCTTTACTTCTTTGCGTCACACGCACAGGGTTCGGTGTGTTGGAGAGGCCATGGAGCCCACGTCTGTCCTGAGCACCATCCATCCATGGTCCGCTGTGGTCCGGGTGAGATGATGGTGATGTGCTGAGCTGCAAAAAGTGCTGATCAGCATATAATCAGAGTTCTATCACAGTTATGACTATGATTATTAATAGCAGGAAAAGCACTTTTCACACATCACTTAACAACAAACTGAAGATTCTGATGTATGAACATCTAACAGCTCAATAAATTGATAAATATAAATATAAACTAACAGTAGTAACACAATCAGCTGTAATGTAATAGTACCAGAAGAAGGAGAAGTAGTGTTGTAGTTGCAATCCAGTGTGTACTGATAGCTGGAGAGGCCGGTTCACATCCTGAGTGCTGAGGTTCCCTTGAGCAAGCCACCAAATCTATAACTGCTCCCAAGGCACTGCTACATGGCAGCCCACCACTCTGACATCTTCTTCTTCTTCGTCTTTGTTTCTATTTAAACGTTCAAGCACGTTAAATAATAAAAAAAAAATAACTTAATAATAAGATAATAAGATGTGTTTACTGTGGTCTGTGAGTGTGAACTTTTGCATGAAAGTAGATGTGATACAACTGAACAGAAAATGTGTAGAACTAAGATTTAATAAATAGTTTCTTATTGGTGTCATTTGTTTATGTATTTGGAGATCTATGTCATATTTGTGTCAGATTATTTTGTGTTTGTGTTTGTCTCTGTAAATAGTGATGCATAGCTTCCCCCTTCCTTAACAAAAGGCACCAACGCCTTTTGTGTTTGTAAATTGTGACGCCTAGACTTAACCTTGCACCTGAATACAAGATCCTGCAGGATACTTCAGGTGTAAAGCATAGCAGTGGGGGCCGGCGCCAATACTTGCAACAGACAGAAGGGGCCGCCCTGATGGGCATCTCCTTGAGCAGACAAAGGGATGTGAAAGGAGTGCCCCTCAGGTATAAATATCTAGGTGTCCCCAGATTCGGGGTCTTTTCTCCATCTTTCACCGCTCTCATGTTGAACTGACCTTTTCTTTGCAAAGAAAATAAAAACCTTGTCGGCCGGCAGAAGTCTCTATTTTAATTCTTCACCAGCAGCAGAGGAAAATTTCCACAACAGTCATTTATTTAACGTACATTACTTACGCAAAACATGATGTTTTCCTAAACCAGTGTCAAAACGTTAACCACGTACAGTACTTATTGTTACCATGATGAAGAGTCATGCTTCATTGTTCTCTAAACAAAGACGGGCCAATGAATTCCCAGGTGTGTGAACCTATAATATGAGATAAGTCAGTCCTGGTTTACTGGTAAGAGATATATATTATTAGATATATATCATTACAAATCTAACAGTGTAACCATCTGCTATCTGCTTTCAAGTCAGTTCCTTCACAGTGTCTCTGGCTGCAGTCTACTAATACTGCAGCTGCTGCTGTTCTTTTGAAGTTGTATGTTTCTATATATTTATATTTATTTATATAAGTACAGCACTGCCACCCCCTCTTTTCAAACTGCATGGTTCATTATGAATGTATGGTGAACAAATGACGGACAAGTCAAGTTGAACTGAACACCACATACTGTATCACAACACACTCCACCTTTGTTGCTGATGAAGGCACATCCACAAGTTTAAGGTGGATGTTGTAGGGAAGTCGGCTTTGAGTTGTGTTGTATAGAGTAGGGTGAGGTGAATTGGATAAACCTGGTTCTTGAGTAATCTCTTTAACTGCCTTGCTTTGTTTCCACATATAGCACAACTTAAGAGGACGACCTGCAGTATTTTAACAGTAAGTCCATTAATACACTGCTCATGGTAACTGATTTAGCAAGGATATATATCAATAAGTAAAACACCAATTTCTATGCACCTCATTGACTCAGGAGTGAACAGTGTGTCACCACAGACACAGATATGTAAGTACGTCAAAAGCAGTTTCTGTTTTTTCTGCAGGGTTGTCATGTGGATTAACCTAGCATTAGCAACAAGTGCCAGGTTGCTACAGATAAACTGCTTTATACAATTTTATATTTGAGGTTGATGAAGAAATTCTGTTCATTCTATTTACAGATTGTCAGAATCCTGTTCTCATGCAAGGGCAGTTCTTACTTCTACTGAACCTGATATTAAGATGTGAGATACAGCATGTGCTACTTTTTGCAAACTGATCTGAACTGAACTTCTTTAAAAAAAATTCTAATCACGAATTTGTACATACAATATTATTTATAAATACAGTAAAACATAATAATGTAATATCACTTATATAATATGGTGTATTATGAGTACTTTTATTGAGTAAAATATTTGAATACCTTGTCAACCTCTTATTTATTTATCCATCATAAATCATGTGAGTAAATTATGACCTATAGTCTATTATTGTCAGCATCAAAAGAGAAGAAGTGTCAACTTAGTGCTATCTAAGGATAAAGACATTTTTGGAAATATTTGCATGCTTTTTGTTGTTGCTGGTGTTTTTACGTTTGATTTTTGACTTGAAGTAGCTGTTCAGTGTTGTAGTAGCTCCTCCAGGCCGGTCACTTTTTGAAGGTTTCGGTCTTGTCTCTGACAAAGAGGACTCAGGATTTTATTGGTTTCATTTTATTGGAATTTATTCATTGGTCAAGACCACAACTGTGGGGATATCACTCGTGTTTCCCATTAATTACAATCAATATTTTATGAAGCAGGTCATTCAAAATAAATTAATTCATTAATATGAACTAGTACAGTTTGGCTGATACAGCTGCCAGCAATCAATGGTTGCCCCCAAAAATCCTGTTTGGAGCACCTTTAATATTAACCATCAAATATTCAGCCAAGCCATAGTATACATGCTATTATATATTTGAAAATGTATGGAAGGAAATCTGCAGGATTTACTGAGAAGGCTGGGAGATGTGGTCCTCACCCAAACAGACTTGGTGAATATTAGCTACCTAAGTTGACCATATACTGTCTGGTCTCAGTCTTGACTTGGTTCCAACCCCTCAGTCTTGGTCTTGTCTCAGTACACTCTGGTCTTGGTTTAGCTGGTCTTGACTACAAGAGTGCCTGCAGCTATGAGACACTTTTACTTGTGAAATGTAAATGAAACGGGCTTGTGTAGGACCCAAATGCAGCACAACAGCAAGGGATACTTAATAATGTTCCTTATTGAGAAACTCACAGCAGGCGATATGGCAGGTGAGAGAGAGGGAATAAGTCCTGAGTTCAATCGGAGAGTCTGTGGCAACGAACTGGAGCAGGGGGACAGACTGCCCGGGGAAACCTCCAAACAGCCAGGGAAACAGGCAGACAGACACCAGAAACACTGAGGCAGAACTCGTGGTCGGGGACGAAAAGCTGAGGTGATTACCCCTCGTCCTCAGATGAAGAGTCCACAGAGGACGATGGCGGGTCCACCTCGCTAGGGCCGGGGATGGGTGGGGCACCAGAGGCGCTCAGGCGGGGGTTATCAGTGGACAGGCATATCCTGGAGGGCTGGTCCGGGTGCTGCCGGTGGAAGTCAGTAATGAGCTGAGGGTCAAGGATGTAGCTGGTGGGGACCACACCTCTCCTCTGGACCATATCCTCCCCCAGTCAACCAGGTTACTGGATGCCCTCCCACGGCGACGAGAGCAGATAAGCCGTCGAACCGTGTAGGCTGGGTTCCATTGATAAGGGCGAGGTGGCGGAGGAGTCGGGGTAGCAGGAATCAAGGGACTCTCCAGAACCGGCTTGATTTTTGAGACATGGAATGTGGGGTGTACTCGCATGGACCTGGGAAGCTTGAGGGACTGCAGCAGGGTGATGACCTTCTGAATTTCGTAGGGGCCGATGAACTTGGGTGCCAGTTTCTTCAGTCGACCCGGAGTGGTAGGCCCGGGTTGACAACCACACCTTCTGTCCCACTCGATAAGCAGGAGCCGAGGTGCGGCGACGATTGGCCAAGGCTGTGTAACGGCCCACCAACCGCAGGAGAGTGGATCTGGCCTGGGACCAGGTGCGGCGACACCGGCGGATGAAAGCCTGTACAGAGGGGCAAGAAACCTCCCTCTCCTGGGCTGGAAATAGGGGTGGCTGGTATCCAAAGCACACTGAAAAGGGAGAGACCAGTGGAGAGCTGAGGAGTGTGTTATGGGCATATCTACCCAGACAACTGCAGCTCGACCAGGAGTGGGGTGACTGGAGACCATACACCGGAGAGCACCTCCATCTCCTGGTTTTTTCCACTCCGTCGGGCCGTTAGATTGAGGATGAAACCCGGATGACAGGCTGGCCGTGGCCGATGAGAGAGCAGAAACTCCTCCAAAAAAACGAGGAGAACTGCTGCGCCCTCGGTCAGAGACCACATCGACTGGAAGACCATGGAGCCGGAATAGTGCTGGAGGACCATTTCAGCAGTCTCTTTGGCTTAAGGGAGCTTGGGAGGGGAATGAAGTGGGCCATCTTGCTAAACCGGTCTACCACGGTAAGGATAGTGGTGTGTCCTAGAGATGGTGGTAGACCGGTCACAAAGTCCAGAGATATGTGGGACCAGGGACGATGGGGAACTGGAAGCGGGAGCAGTGACCAGCAGGAGCCTGGTGGGAGGATTTGGTCCGGTTGCAGACAGGGCAGGCCTTGACAAACCCCTGGGTGTCCAGGTCCAGAGTCCCACCAGAATCGGCGCTGAAGAACCTCCTTGGTCCTCTGGATCCCTGGATGGCAGGTGAGGTGCGTGTTGTGGGCCCACTGGAGCACCTCAGAACGGAGGTGGGCCGGGACGAAGAGCCGGTTGGGAGGACAGGCGCTGGGCCTGGTTGCTCCCCAGCGCCGTCCTAACTCTCTCCTCAATCCCCATGTAATGGGGCGGCCAGGCGAGAGAGGGAAGGATGGTGTCCGCTGCTGTGGAACCCTTCCTCTTCCTTCAGGAACTGGCGGGAGAGGGCGTCAGGCTTAACATTGCGGGTTCCCGGGCAATAGGAGAGAGTGAAATTGAATCGGATGAGAAAGAGGGACCAGCGGGCCTGCCTGGAGTTCAGTCTTCTGGCTGACCTGATGTATTCTAGGTTCTTGTGGTCTGTCCATACGAGAAATGGTTGTTCGGCCCCCCCAGCCAGTGACCCACTCGTCCAGTGCCAATTTGACCGCCAGAAGCTCCCGATTTCAATGTCATAGTATTTCTTTGCGGGAGTCAGGCGTCGAGAGAAAAAGGCGCAGGGGTGGAGCTTCTGGTCATCAGTAGCCCGCTGAGACGGACAGCTCCACCCCGCATCAGAGCGTCTATTCCAACCACGAACTGTCTCTTGGGGTCGGGCATACGCAGGATAGACGCAGAGGTGAAGCGATTCTTGAGGGTCTGGAAGGCATCTGTGGCGGCGGAGGACCAGCTGAAGGGGACTTTTGGAGGAGGTGAGAGCGTGTGAGGGGCTGCCACCGGCGGTATCCCCGAATGAAAACGGTAAAAATTGGCGAACCCCAGGAATCTTTGTAGCTGCCTTCCGGGAGTCAGGAACAGGCCAGGCGCGACGACTGAGACCTTGGCTGGATCCATCTGGATGCTCCCCGGGCCGACAATGTATCCAAGAAAGGAGACTGATGGAGCATGGAACTCGAATTTCTCTGCCTTACAAAACAGCGATTTTCCAGGAGCAGTTGAAGAACCCCCTGAACATGGTGAGTGTGGTCCTCCTTGGCTTGGAGAAAATAGAATATCACCAAGTAGACGAGACATGCTTGTTAAGCATGTCCCGGAGCACGTCGTTGACCAGAGCCTGGAAGACGGGGGGCGTTGGTGAGGCCAAAAGGCATCATCAGGTATTCATAGTGTCCATAGGTGGTGTTGTGAATGCTGTCTTCCACTCGTCGCCCTCCCGAATTCGCACCAGGGGGTAGGCGTTGCGGAGGTCCCAGTTTGGTGAAGAAGGTAGCTCCCCTCCAGGAGTTCAAAGGCAGACGAGATGAGGGGAGGGGATACCGATTCTTCACCGTTATGTCGTTGAGGCCTCGGTAGTCGATGCAGGGCCTCAATGATTTGTTCCTTCTTCTCGACAAAAAAGAACCCCGCTCCAGCAGGGGAGGATGACGGACGGATGATGCCAGCCGCCAGGGAGTCGTTAATGTAGTCCGTCCCCATGGCCTTCCTCTCTGGTGCAGACAGGGAGTATAGATGACCCTCGGGGAGGACTGGTGCCGGGTAGAGGATTATGGCACAGTCATATGGACGGTGGTGGAGGCAAAGAGGGTCGCCTTCGCCTTGCTGAAAACCTCCCTGAAATCGTGGTACTCTGGCGGGACCCCCATCAGATCAGGAGCCAACGTGGTGCAGGGCCTGGACTGAGGAGCGGAGGCCGCTTGAGACAGACTTGGTGACAGGCCGAGCTCCAGCCCAGAATGGCTCCCGTCGCCCAGTCATGTGGGGATTGTGGCGCCGGAGCCAGGGATATCCCAAAATGAGTGGGATACGCAGAGAGTCCAAGATGTGAAACGTGATAGTTTCGTGGTGGTTGCCGGAGAGAAGCATCTGCACTGGAACAGTCTGATGAGTGACGGTCCCCAGCAGGTGACCGCCAGGGCGTTGGGCGGGACAGGCTGAGGCAGCGGAACCCTTTCTATCTCCAACTGCTGGGCCAGCTCTTCATTTATAATGGAGACGTCGGCGCCAGAGTCAATGAAGACGGCAAGGAGTGGGAGCCCCCGTGGTAGCAGCAGGCGACCATGGCAGAGGGGCGTTTCCTGAGGGACAGTTCAGAGGTCGGACTCACCAGTACATACCTCTGACTGGTGGAGACCTGGCTTTTTGCTGGACACCTGGAGATGAAGTGTCCGTCTTGTCCACAGTACAGACATAGGTTGTGTCTTTGACGACACTGGCGTTCCTCTGGTGACAGAGTGGTTCTGCCAACCTGCATAGGTTCTGAATCTCCCCTCTGAGGTTCAGGCCGGGAAGAGGATACCTCCGGTACTGCACGGAACTGGGAAGGAAGAGGATGCCCAAACCGTCCTCGCTGTCTCTTCTCTCCCCGCCGGCCTGGATGCGTCGGCCCACCCGCCGTGTGAGTTCGATGAGCTCATCCAAATGGCAGGGAGATCATAGGACACCAGCTCGTCCTTAACATACTCCTCAAGCCCCTGTAGGTAGGCGTCGCACGGGGCCTCGGTGTTCCATTTACTCCTGCCGCAGCCCTGGTGCGAAAGCAATAGAGTAGTCACCATGGAGCGGTCCCCTGGTGGAGGTTCAGGAGACCGCCCATAGCATCTGGACCCTGGGAAGGTGGGCCAAAAACCTTCCGAAGCTCAGCAGCGAAGTCTCTGAAGGAGCTGCAAGCAGGAGTTTGATGTTCCATTCAGCGGTTCCCCACAGGCGGGCCCTCCCCGTGAGGTGATTAATGGTGAACGCCACTTTGCCTCCTCAGAGGCGAATGTGTGTGGCTGCAGGGCGAACAGGATGAGCAGTTCGTAATAAACGGTTACAGAGCTCTGGGTTCCCCGCAAACGTTCCGGAGCCCCCAACTCGGGGTTCAAGAAACTGGACAGGGGCGTTGGTTGGAGTACGGCAGCAGGCGCTGTTGCAGGTAGGTTCTGGACCATATCTGTGAGAGCACAGCAGTGAGCTGCTGGATCTGTGAAGCTAATGCCGCTAATGTCTGCTCCTGGTTAGCGGCAGCCTGTTGTTGAGTGACGGTAGCCTGGCGTACCTCGGTGCGGTGGAAGCAACCAAGCCTCGTGTCGCTGGAGAAGTTCTCCACCCTCTCCAGGCGTAGCTCTGGCGAAGCGGTGGTGCTGGATCCATGCTTTGGCCAGATTGTATGAAACGGGCTTGTGTAGGACCCAAATGCAGCACAACAGCAAGGGATACTTAGTAATGTTCCTTATTGAGAAACTCACAGCAGGCGATATGGCAGGTGAGAGAGAGGGAATAAGTCCTGAGTTCAATCGGAGAGTCTGTGGCAACGAAACTGAGCAGGGGGACAGACTGCCCGGGGAAACCTCCAAACAGCCAGGGAAACAGGCAGACAGACACCAGAAACACTGAGGCAGAACTCGTGGTCGGGGACGAAAAGCTGAGGTGATTACCGGGGCAGAGACAGACGAGCAGGTCAAAGGCAGGCAGGGTCGGCAACGGGAGATCAGTCCGGACAAAAGTGCTGGAAAGACTTGCATGACGCGAAGAACAATCTGGCAAAGAGTGTCTGGAGGTTGGTGCTTAAATACAGGGTTGATTACTGATGAGGAGCAGGTGTGGGAGGCGGGAGAAACCATGGTGACTGATGAGGAGGCGGGGCTGACAGGTGAGTGGAAAGTTACTGGGTGCAGGTAAGAGGGAAAAGCAAGCAGGGGACCGGAGTGGATTGTGACAGTAAAACTGAGACTCCATGCATTGATACGGTTTCATGTTTATTAAAGTGGGACGGATTTACAGTTTGTACATTCCATCCACATTGGCATTGATTTAGAAAGCAAGAAACAAGTACAAATGCAGTATATACATACCAGTATACATATATTTATAAAATACAATAGAATTTTTTTTCCACACAAGTATATTGTATTATTTTTATTTGAAGTTATGGTTAAGAGGCCTTTTTACGCAAGCTACACTTAGACTGTTCAGACAGAAAAGATGCTGTGCATAAGCAGTGCATTTCTGTCATGGATAGGGAGTCAAGCCTACAGTATCTACAATATTTAGATCCCCCATGTTAGAAAAATAGTCCCATGTTTGCGCAGAGTTCCCTACAGAAATGGGTTGCAATTACAGAAGGCTAGCATCAACAGCACAGGCACCAGAGAAACAAGCAAAAACACACAACAGTGATACAACGGTTATGTACAGAATACTCATTCTTTTTTCTTTTCTTTTTTGTATGTTTATGACAAATGTTTATTATATGCCTGCCTAAAGTGATGCAATTATGATGGCTGTTCATCTCCCACCCTTAAATATTGAGTTAATAAATTATGTCTATAACACAACAGTGTATATATTTTGCATTGTTGTAGCCATTTATTCTCTATATTTCATAATGTTCAAATTCAAATCTTCACTTTAAACAGGTGAAGATGCCATTAAATATATTGTAATTGATTTAAATAGTCATATATTTTTGTACTTTAGCTGCATTGTTGTAACACAACAGGAAATATAAATATATAAATATATACACACTTATATACATCAGATTTTTGGAGCCCGGCTGACATCGTCCCAGGCTTGTCAGTGTAACGGGGGTTACATCAGTCAGCCCTAAAATGAGAGCTGTGGTCTCACAAATGTAGTGCCGTCTGCCATTACATATGTCATCCCAGGAGTTCAACTAGTCCTCCGCTCCAATGTGTGTTGGTGGAACAATGGCAACACAGTCCTGTCCTGCCTGGCTTGTGTCCCAGGCGGCCATAGCGTTATTTGACTCCTGATCCATCCAATAAATGACATTCCACTTGATTGTGTCGCCATTGACCCAGAAGAAGGTGCCCTCCTTGACCATATCTTACAATCCAATCCATGCTGAATGAAAATCTTCGCTAGGATTCTGCTGTACATACTGAAAAGTCATGTCGGTCAAGAATGCCTGGTCTTCTTTATTCCAAACCATAGCCAGGTCACCCCCATAGTCAAGACACTCTATGCAAGCATTTTCCCACTTCTTTGGTTCATGGGACAGGATGAAGCAGCGTGAAGCGTGCTTAGTCCAGCCAGGCAGGCAGCGTGAACACTGCAGGGTGTCTCTGTTGCAGAATCTCCAAAGAAAGCCCATTTTGTTCGAGAACAGGATTGAAAGCTGGTGTTCATTAGCTGCTTTCAGCTGCATGGAGTTTAGCTGTTCATTCAATAACAGCTGGTGCAGCTGTTTGCTTTCTGCGCCTTGGCAGGTGATGATCTTCAGTGATTCGTTCAGATGGAGGTTAAGTTGTTTGTTCTCTTCCTTTATGAGGTTAAAGTTTTCCAGAGTTGAATTTAGAAACATGTTAAGCTTTTGGTTCTCCACATCCAGTTGTCTCTTTTCTTGAATCGTGTTCTCCAAGTGCAGGTTCAGTTGTGTATTTTCCTGGGAGGTCTTCTTCAAGAGCAGGTTCAGTTGTGTATTTTCTTGGGAGGTCTTCTTCAAGAGCAGGTTCAGTTGTGTATTTTCTTGGGAGGTCTTCTTCAAGAGTAGCTTCAGCTTTGTATTTTTTTCCGACATGTTCTTTTAGAGCAGGTTCAGCTCTACATTTTCTTGCAATGTTTTGTTCAAGAGTAGCTTCAGTTGTGCATTTTCTTGAGACATATCCTTCAAGTGCAGGTTCAGTTGTGCATTTTCTTGTGACGTTTTGTTCAAGAGTAGGTTCAGTTGTGCATTTTCTTGAGACATATCCTTCAAGTGCAGGTTCAACTGTGTATTGTCTTGCATTGTGTTCTTCAAGAGCAGGTTCAGTTGTGTATTTTCTTGCAACGTGTTCTTCAAGAGTAGGTCCACTTGTTTACTTTCTTGTGACATATTCTTCAAAAGCAGGTTCAGTTGTGTATTTTCTTGCAATGTGCTGTTTAAGAGCTGGTTCAGTTGTGCATTTTCTGAGACATGTCCTTCAAGTGCAGGTTCAGTTGTGTATTTTCTTGTGATGTTTTGTTCAAGAGCAGGTTCAGTTGTATATTTTCTTGCATTGTGTTCTTCAAGAGTAGGTCCACTTATTGACTTTCTTGTGAGATGTTCTTCAACAGTAGGTTCAGTTGTGTACTTTCTGGTGATGTTTTGTTTAAGAGCAGGTTCAGTTGTGTATTTTCTTGGGACATGTTCCTTAAGAATACCTTCAGCTGTGTATTTTCTTGAAATGTGTTCTTCAAGAGTAGCTTCAGCTGTGTATTTTCTTGTGATGTATTGTTCAAGTGCAGGTTCAGTTGTGTATTTTCTTGTGATGTTTTGTTCAAGAGCAGGTTCAGTTCTGTATTTTCTTGTGATGTTTTGTTCAAAAGCAAGTTGAGATGTGCATTTTCGTCCATCATATTCTTCAAGAGAGGGTCCAGTTGTGTATTTTCTTGCAATGTGCTGTTCAAAAGCAGGTTCAGTTGTGCATTTTCTTGGGAGATGTTCTCCAAGAACAGATTCAGTTGTGTGTTTTCTTGAGACACGTTCTTCAAGTGCAGGTTCAGTTATCTATTTTCTTGCAATGTGCTGTTCAAGAGCAGGTTCAGTTGTGTATTTTCTTGGGACATGTTGTCCGAGAGCAAGTTGAGTTGTACACTTTCAGGCGATGTTTTGTTCAAGAGCAGGTTCAGTTGTGTATTTTCTTGTAATGTTTTGTTCAAGAGTAGGTTCAGTTGCGTATTTTCTTGCAATGTGCTGTCCACCAGGAGGTTCAGTTGTGTATTTCCTTGAGATATGTTGTTCAAGAGTAGGTACAGTTGTGTTTTTTCTTGGGAGATGTTCTTCAAGAGGAGGTTCAGTTGTGTACTCTCCGGCAATGTTTTGTTCAAGACCAGGTTCAGTTGTGAATTTTCTTGGGACATGTTGTCTAAGAAGAGGTTCAGTTCTTTATTTTCTTGGGCGGTGTTATTCAAGAGCAGGTTCAGTTGTGTATTTTCTTGTGATGTTTTGTTCAAGAGCAGGTTCAGTTGTATATTTTCTTGCATTGTGTTCTTCAAGAGTAGGTCCACTTGTTGACTTTCTTGTGAGATGTTCTTCAACAGTAGGTTCAGTTGTGTACTTTCTGGTGATGTTTTGTTTAAGAGTAGGTTCAGCTGTGTATTTTCTTGTGATGTTTTGTTTAAGAGCAGGTTCAGTTCTGTATTTTCTTGTGATGTTTTGTTCAAAAGCAAGTTGAGATGTGCATTTTCGTCCATCATATTCTTCAAGAGAGGGTCCAGTTGTGTATTTTCTTGCAATGTGCTGTTCAAAAGCAGGTTCAGTTGTGCATTTTCTTGGGAGATGTTCTCCAAGAACAGATTCAGTTGTGTTGTTGTGTGTGTTTTCTTGAGACATGTTCTTCAAGTTCAGGTTCAGTTGTCTATTTTCTTGCAATGTGCTGTTCAAGAGCAGGTTCAGTTGTGTACTTTTTTGTAATGTTTTGTTCAAGAGCAGGTTCAGTTGTGTATTTTCTTGGGACATGTTGTCCAAGAGCAAGTTGAGTTGTACACTTTCAGGCGATGTTTTGTTCAAGAGCAGGTTCAGTTGCATATTTTCTTGCAATGTGCTGTCCAACAGGAGGTTCAGTTGTGTATTTCCTTGAGATATGTTGTTCAAGAGTAGGTACAGTTGTGTATTTTCGTGCAACGTGTTGTTCAAGAGCAGGTTCAGTTGTGATTTTTCTTGGGAGATGTTCTTCCATAGTAGGTTCAGTCGTGTACTCTCTGGCAATGTTTTGTTCAAGACCAGGTTCAGTTGTGAATTTTCTTGGGACATGTTCTCCAAGAAGAGGTTCAGTTCTTTATTTTCTTGGGCGATGTTATTCAAGAGCAGGTTCAGCTGTGTATTTTCTTGGGAGATGTTCTTCAAGAGCAGGTCCAGTTGTGTGCACTCAGGCGATGTTTTGGTCACGAGCAGGTTTAGCTGTGTATTTTCAGCAGACAACAAGGTGAAGTTATCCAGTATTGCAGTTAAGTGCAGCTTCAGTTGGTTGTTCTCAGTACCCAGAAGGGTGAGGTTCTTATGGGTGGAATTCAGAAGTTGTAAGTATTCCATTTTTAAACTGTTTCTCATTCCATGCTGTCTCCTCTGGCATATGTTGTAACTTTGCAATCAGAAATTGCTGTTTATTTATCTGACTGAAGAGGGTGCTGGTCACACCACACAAAAGCACTATCAAAAGGGAAAAAATTCCAATCCCAATTAAAATAGCTTGCCAATTGGATTGAAGTCTTTTTATCAAGATGTTTAATGTCCCTTCTGTGCCCGTTATATCTTCATCTTCTATGCCTGTTATATCTACAACTTCTGTGACTGTGAGTGTTTCTGAGTCCTCATCAGAATTTTCAAGTGGGAAACTGCAAAACAAAAGAAGACGATCACGAGATGTTCTTTTAAGCACAATGACAGGAAAAAAACACATTACAACTGCAGACTGACCTTTATGATTTCAAGGCAATAATTGTACATATGATATTTTCATCATTATCAAATAGTTGTAATCTGCTAGTCTCCTGCAGCCACTGTGGCAAGCTACCTGTGACCTATTCTTTACCTGCAGAACTGATGGAACCTCTACATAAGTAGCCTATATAGTACATTTTCCCATTATATTAGTTAATAAGTCACCATATGGCATATCTTTTTATGCAGTGGCCACGTGTGAGCCTTGTGATCCACGGCAGTATTAACTGTTTGTCTTATGACTAGGTGCCACCATATCTCACTGTGGTGGCCAGGGTCGAAGAGACCTGTTGCTGCCTTCCTAGTCATAATAGATAGCTTGTTGTTGCCGTTCCAATCTGCGTAAGCGGACATCTGTGTCCCCAGACTAGAATATGTTGACAATAACACCTCCAAGAGTAAAGACATTCTCTTTGACTAATTCTGGGGCGTATAGTATTTGGGGTGTGATCTTTGGGTTTAAAGTATATCCACCATCACGAGTTCGTCAGAATGCGAGACCGACTCAAGCACTTCAGGTGTACTTTGAGAGTGTCTCTAGTTCTCCTTGGCCAAGCGTCAATAAATAATACAGCATAAGACATCAGAGTCTCCTGAACACTTTCTTCCCTCCTGACCTCACCATTGACCTTTGACTTCAGCAATTTCTCCACAACATCTACCGTATGCTGATATCCAGTGTTGCAGTTAAGTGCAGCTTCAGTTGGTTGTTCTCAGTACCCAGAAGGGTGAGGTTCTGATAGGTGGAATTCAGAAGCTGTTTCAGCTGAATGTATTCCATTTTAAACTGTTTCTCATTTTTATACAGATGATCTTGTACAATACATTATTCAATCCAAATGTTCACATCTGTGCAAATGTATACTGCATCCAAACATTAAGTTACAGACAGCGCCGGTCCTGGCCACATTTGCGCCCTGGGTGAACCCCCCCCCCGAGGCGAACATTTTCTCGTGCGCCCTAACAGCCGCCCGTGCGCCCCTGGATGCGCCGTGCGCCCCGGGATGCGTGCGCCCCCATCGGTCTGTCCGATGCTTTTTCGGGCGTTCGTGCGCCCCCCGCGGAGAATGCGCCCTGGGCGGCCGCCCACATTGCCCATAGCTAGGACCGGCCCTGGTTACAGACTACCAGCAAATGGAAATTATTCTAAACTCTCCAAACTCCCACAACTATTCTAAACTCTCCAAACTCCCACAACTTTACTCTTGATTTATTACCTAATTTGGATTTCTTCAGTGTAAGTCATGTCATCAGTTGTACATATTCCTGCAACGTGTCCATGAAGAGAAGGCTCCTTAGTATATTTTCTTGAGACATGTTCTTCAAGAGCAGGTTCAGCTGGGTCTTTTCTTGGGACATGTTCTTCAAAAGCAGGTTCAGCTGGGTCTTTTCTTGAGACATGTTCTTCAAGAGCACAGCGCCAGTTCTGGCTACATTTGATTTAGATTGCCGCCTGTGATCAGTCTATCCCGCGCCCCCCTTCACCTTGCCAACCAAGTGTTCTCCCCCGCTCGTGCGCCCTCACAGAGACTGCGCCCTGGGCGGTCGCCCACATTGCCCATAGCTAAAACCGGCCCTGCAAGAGCAGGTTCAGCTGGGTCTGTTCTGGGGACTTGTTCTTCAAGAGCAGGTTCAGCTGGGTCTTTTCTTGAAAACAAAAAGAGAGAGATGTTCTTAAAGCACAATGACAGGTAAAAAACACATTGCAATTACAGATTGGTCTTTATGATTTTAAAACAATAATTGTATATACACTGAACAAAAATATAAACGCAACACTTTTGTTTTTGCTCCCATTTTTCATGAAATGAACTCAGAAATCTAAAACATTTTCTATATACACAAAATAACCATTTCTCTCAAATATTGTTCACAAACCTGTGTAAATCTGTGATAGTGAGAACTTCTCCTTTCCCGAGATAATCCATCCCACCTCACAGGTGTGACATATCAAGATGCTGATTAGACAGCATGAATATTACACAGGTGAACCTTAGGCTGGCTACAATAAAAGGCCACTCTGAAATGTGCAGTTTTGTTTTATTTTATTTTGTTTTATTTGTTGGTCCACTCTTCTTCAATGGCTGTGTGAAGTTGCTGGATATTGGCAGGAACTGGAACACGCTGTCCTATACCTCACACCTAGAGCATCCCAAACATGCTCAGTGGGTGACATATCCAGTGAGTATGCTGGCCATGCAAGAACTGGGATGTTTTCAGCTTCCAGGAATTGTGTACATATCCTTGCAACATGGGGCCGTGCATTATCATGCTGCAAGATGAGGTGATGGTCGTGGATGAATGGCACAACAATGGGCCTCAGGATCTCGTCACAGTATCTCTGTGCATTCACAATGCCATCAATAAAATGCACCCGTGTTTATCGTCCATAACATACTGCCTGCCCATACCATAACCTCACCGCCACCATGGGCCACTCGATCCACAACATTGATATCAGAAAACTGCTCACCCAGGAGCCTTTGATGTCTTATGCTGTAATATTTATTGACACTTGGCTAAGGAGAATTAGTGACACTCTCAAAGTTCATCAGAAGTGCCTGAGTCGGTCTCACATTCTGCCCAACTCATCCTGGTGGATAGACTTTAAACCCCAAGATAACACCACAAATACTACACGCCCAGGATTAGTCAAAGAGAATGTCTTTACCCATGTATGCAGGTGTTATTTTTAGCATATTTTAGTCTGGAGACACAGATGTCTGTTTACGCACATTGGAACAGTCAACAGCAAGCTATCTATTATGTCTATGATGGCAGCAACAGGTCTCTTCGACCCTGGCCACCACAGTGTTGAGATAGACTGGCACCTACTGTTCCCAAACAAAGCCAAAGAATTAATACTGATGAGGACCTCAAGGCCCACACGTGACCTTGTGTAACCTAAGGATAGAAAATTCCATAACCGAGAACACCTCTCCAACTTGCCAGACACCATCGAATGTGAGCATTTGCCCACTCAAGTTGGTTGCGCCGACAAACTGGAGTCAGGACCCCGATGAGTTTCCCTGAGGTGGTTTCTGACAGTTTGTGCAGAAAATCTTTGGTTATGCAAACCGATGGTTGCAGCAGCTGTCTGAGTCGCTGGTCTCAGACGATCTTTGAGGTGAACATGCTGGATGTGGAGGTCCTGGGTTGGTGTGGTTACACGTGGTCTGTGGTTGTGAGGCTGGTTGGATGTACTGCCAAATTCTCTGAAACGCCTTTGGAGACGGCTTATGGTAGAGAAATGAACATTCAATTCACGGGCAACAGCTCTGGTGGAAATTCCTGCTGTCAGCATGCCAATTGCACACTCCCTCAAAACTGGTGACATCTGTGGCATTGTGCTGTGTGATAAAACTGAACATTTCAGAGTGGCCTTTTATTGTGGCCAGCCTAAGGCACATCTGTGCAATAATCATGCTGTCTAATCAGCATCTTGATATGCCACACCTGTGAGGTGGGATGGATTATCTCTGCAAAAGAGAAGTGCTCACTATCACAGATTTACACAGATTTGTGAACAATATTTGAGAGAAATCATTAATTTGTGTGTGTATATAGAAAATTTTGATCTTTGAGTTCATCTCATGAAAAATGAGAGCAAAAAAAAAAGTGTTGCGTTTATATTTTTGTTCAGTGTATGATATTTTCATCATCATCAGATTGTTATACTCTGCTAGTCACCTGCAGCCACTATGGCAAGTTGTGACATATTCCTTCCCTGCAGAACTGATGAAACCTCTATATAATTTTCCTAGTCACCATATAGCATATCCTTTTATGAGCATATACTGTACACTGGTGTCTAAAATAACATGAGGCTAAAATGTTTGAAAAGAAAAGAAACTGTATTCTTGTATGCTCTGTCAGTGCACATGTATTTGTTTTACAATTGATGAATAAATAAATAAAATAATATGTGGCTTTATTTTATTTATTTTTATTTATTTAAATTTACTGCCAGATTGCAACATATAAACAACATAGTTGCATGATTTTATTTTCTCTCTGTCTCTCTCTCAGATAGATAGATAGATAGCTAGATAGGAGTTCACTTAAAAACTTTTATTTATAACAGCAACACCCCCTCCACTGCCTAAAAGCCGGGGTTGGTGAGGAAGGAATCAATCTGGTTGGGTTACTTCAATGAGAGGGCAAATCTAATCATTTATGTGTGATGGCATTGCGTTTCCTTGATTAATTGACGTATCAATACTGATGGTGTAGGTTGGGTGCGGAGACAGGGACCCCCCCGGGAGGGGGCGGAGTTATAACAATTAAGGTGTAGAAATTGGCCCTGAAATAAAAACATCCTTACAACAGTCTTTTAGCATGTCGAAGAGGAGATTGAAATCATTTAGTCGTTTTGTCTCGTTTCGCTTCAGGTTAACTACTAACAAACGGAAACTTTAGCTTCTGATTTATCACCTACCTGTCTTGGACTCCCTCGGTGTCAGTCATGTCTGTCTCTGGGTTTCCTCTTCAACTTTACGTGTCTCCTAAAGCAGCTAAGAGTTTTTTTTCAGGACTGTGTTGTGGCAATTTATTATTTTTTAATCTGAACCAAACGTTTAACATGATAACATGATGATTTTCGCTCTCGGGTTACCACGGCAACGGGCAGGGCGCAGTCTCTGTGAGGGCGCACGAGCGGGGGAGAACACTTGGTTGGCAAGGTGGAGGGGGGCGCGGGATAGACTGATCACAGGTGGCAATCTACGTAAGATAGAACAAGTGGGCGTGGGCGGGGGGGCACCGGCGCTGCTTGTCATTTAGGTCAGTTAGGTCATGCCAAACATGCAACTAGACCCTGTGTGTCATGTGGAGAGTTTTTACATCACGCCCACGCTACTTGATAAAAGACACCCTCATAGGATATACTTGTGTTTCCAGCTGTAGTCTCCTCCAGAAGCCTCCTCTCTTCTCACTCCTTGTCTCTTTGAAGTGCATTAGGAAGATGCTCCATAATGACTGAGGAGGAACAATTTCCAGAGAATGCAAGGAGGCATATGCTAGCATAATGAAAAACGCACAAAATTTGGGGTTTACATCTATATTGATCTGGACCCAATCTGAATGGAACTGACTTTATAAAGAAAGGCCTTTAGAACATTGTCCAGCATGCACAAAATGTGCTGTCATTCAATATGGATGTAAGTAAACTAAAGTGTTTGCGCTTTCCTTAAAACTCAACATGTCACTACTGCTGCTCACTGTAAGTTGATAATATTGTTTTGCCATGTATAACCTAAAAATAGTAAATACATCATTTAATGAAAGAAATACAATGATCCATAGTATGACAATATGTGATCTTGGATAGTAACAGATTATGTTACAGTGTATGTTACAGGAGCTGTGGAGAGGAAAACCACAGGGTCAGGAGCATTAGAGGTCTGTCAGGGAGGGCTCAGTATTCTTCAGATCACACATCCCATTCCCATTATGGATGAGCAGGCTGACTACATTTCCAAGAAATCTGCGGTGAAGCAGTCAAATGACTGCAGAGAAGACAGGAAATGCATTGTGGAAAAAGACTTTTGGTACAGTCAAACAATTTAGGGCCCTGAACATTTTCAGGTATGGAGCCACTTACTTGCAGCTCTGTGGTCATTAAAACAAATGTGATCATTAGATAATCCTTCCCTGTCCTCAACCTCACTTGCTGCCTGTGGAAGCAGAGGATTTGTGGACAGAGATGTGATTTTGTCAAACCACGCCTTCTGCATGCATGATGAGTAAACAACTTCAGTTTTTGAAACTGTACATAACTTTTCACTATTTCTAATACATAATCATTTTTATAATTATCTAGGTTATTGTAGAGAGTTGAAAAATGTTTAATATGAAAATTTCTTTTGAAAACTATACACAACATTCATGAAACAGACATGATGACAAAATCTTATCTATACCTATTTTTGAATGCCCTCTTAGCTCACTGAATTCACAATTAACTATTCATCTGAACAGGTTATGATGGTGTGCTTAATATCACTGTAATTCTTGACCATCCAAAAATTGGGGTAGACCTCTCCCTTTTTGTTAATTTTGGTTCAAGTGTAAGATGCAATATATAATTCAGCTATGGCTGAAAATGAAATGGCTGCCATGGAAACGACGTGACAATTCTGTTTCATATTTTAAAAAATTCTAAAAAAACATAACAGGGTCCGACATTAACTGTTGCCCGGGGCAAGTAAAAAAAGCCGGTGAGCCAGCAGAACCTGCACAGACATGCCTGATCGGGCAAGCACCGGCTCAGATTTTATTTTAATTTTTTTCCCTTATTGTGTATTGCCTCTCCTGTTTCTGTCCTCGGAGGGGCCAGTTGCAGTGTGCTGCTTTTTTATGTGCTGCTGCTTCTATTGGCTGAGCGTCTCTGCTGACGTGCCAAGGTCAGACCTCAGACATCAGGTAAGACGTTCATTCGTGTTCGGTTACTGACCATCATGGTGGAGTGCTTGCAATCAAAAGCTAAATTAGCCTACGAGAAAGAAGTGTAGTGCACCACGCAGCCAGAAAAAGAACCTCTTAGGCAGGGCAAGTAAGAATTTAGATTGGGCAAGCGGATTTGAGAAGCACTTACTCGGCAGGGCAAGTAGGAAAAAAACCTTAACGTCGCACCCTGCGTAACTTTTTCCAAATTAAATTTTTTCTAGTGGCCTGTTTATGCATTCTGTACTCATGTGCAAGTACTGCTCTCAGTGCCATCTGTTTGAATGCCATCTTTCCATTTACTCCCTTCCAAGAGATTTCCTTGGCTACACTATCACAAAAAATGTGTTCCAGGTAACATGCTTCGTGTCCTGTCCCTAATGGAACCCAGGACAGAAATCTGAGGAGATTGAAAATTAAGACAAATTATAACAAGAAATTATATGTCCTATCGTTTTTGTCATTATATAATGGCTTGAAAGTTTAGAGAGGCTGCCACCATATCACACTGATATCAACCGGTCAAGGGCAGTTGCAATGCACATTTTTAGCATAGTGTGCAGATTTTATACTACTACGCTACACTATCTAGATTTGCACCATGATCAATCAACATATAAAGCATACAAAGCAAAGCATATATGCACTGGTTTTCTGCAGATGAAAATGGTTTGGAGGTCTGCCTAGTTACACTTTAAAGTATGTGAAATGAAAGGGTTTCAAAGTCCAGATTCTGCAGGAGATGCTAGTCAGCGTTCACACCAAGAGTGAAGAGAAGGACTGTAATAGTGTTAAACATCTGGTGGCTCTAATGGTAAAAATGTTAGGACAAATCAGTTTATACCAAGTTCTTTTTCTGTAAGGAATTGCGCAGTTCTTTCAGCCACTCCTCAAAGTGTTCCATCTCCTCCAGTGAGCTAAAGGGAAACTGAATGCCTTCGGGTACTTCAGTTGGACATTCATCAACCATCCTCCCAGGAATCAAGTTGACCATTGCAATCAGTTGTGTTAGCTGTTGCTTCATGTGTTCAAGCAGTTTAAGAATGTGAAGTTCAGCAGCTGAGAGAGAGAGAGAGAGAGAGAGAGAGACATCACATAAAGGTTACACATTACTTTGTGTAGAGGACTAAATGATGTGCCAGTACATACAAATAATACTGTAAACTTATCAACTCAAAATTACTTAATACATTTGTAAATAATTACCTTCAACCTGTACTTAACAAAGCTAGAGCTGGAAATGGAAAATAGATATATTTTTCTTTTTTTACCACTTTTTTTTACCATTTCTTTAACACTCTGACATCGAGTTTGGTCCAGTGTTGGCTTGGCTGCTCTGCTAAACTTGCGGCTTTGTTGATTTTTTCATCACTTTTATACGATGGCCAATATGTTGCTGCATTGCTGTACCAAGACTGTGGCACCACAGACACAGTCTTTTGCTCATCTAAAAACTGGACTACATGAAACATCCTGTAAAGGAAGGAAATCAATAGGAGAAAAGAAGACAACAAGAGTGTGTATTCCATTGGTACACAATGTCACTGAAATGTGCGATGTGTGTAATTGTTCTGCCTTTTAAAATAAATGTACATATAGATTGTACATAGATTGTTTTTCCAAATCATAAACCACAGACTCATCAAATACGAAGATCACACTGAACAACATTAACTACTGTTTAAAGCCATGCAGTAAAGGCATGACCACAAACCCCCCTTATGAGGGAGGGCCACACACTTGTAACTTGTAACTTCTGACACTTTTGCACATTTGATTTGGCTTGATGGATAAGAGACAGAATATATTTTGAAAGTCAGACCTGAATGGGTAGTGAAAGAACAGTGACCTTTCTGAGAAGACCTTGTATACAATATATATTCCATCAGTGCACTTAACAATGTTTTTAATCACACAAACATCATCTCCAATAATAAAGATGTTGTTCCCTGTTGAGATTTTCATTGTCCATTTGTCAGTATGTTACTGAGTGTAGTGTGCTTTCACATCAAGTCTATCTGGAAGTGGTCCATCAAAGTGTTGTACACACACCAGAAGCCCCATCAGTAGCTGCAGCAGATGCCCCAAAAGACGTTTGTTCTGACAGTCTTTGAATAATCTGAGCAAAAGGGCGATCTGGTTTTCTTACAAGTCTCTCAATCTTTTGGAGGTTATTTTCATAGGGAAATGCTGAAATGTGATCCAGACAACCAAACTGCTGAACTGGAAGATGAACTAAACCATGCACATTATACACAATAGAATCATTGCCATGTATCTCACCAAAATGTGATACAAAAGTTTTAAGTGTCTAAGAATAATGACTGTAGGACGATGAAAGGTCCACACTGATTAAAATAGAAATGGCAGTGGACAGCAACATGAAGTTGTTGTACATATTACTTGGCAAAAATGAAGACAGAAGGACAGGGCCAATATACAGTAGAAACTGTCTAAATCCAGTGGCCTTCCATCGGTTTATTTCTCTAAATGACTGTGGTTTCCGTGCAAATTCCACAGGAATATAAACTCTTATAGAGAGGACCTGTGAGCCACATTAGCAACAACTTTCTAACCACACCAAACAAACCAAATGCATATAGTCCATTTGAAATTGTGACATCATGTCAATATTTGAACCATGAAAAGGATTTGGCCCATTTTGATGATCTTTATAAACATGCTGTGCAAAAAATTCATCAGTCCTTAACGTGCTATCAGTTAATGAAAAAGTCATCCGTCTGTTCACATATAGTCCTCGTTGCACACATTTGTCACATTTGTAGTATCCATTATGTGACTTTATGTTCTTTACAAATGCTTTTGCAGGTGCATCACATATTACAGAGTCAACATTCAGAAAAAGCCGTTTTCCATTAAAGTCAAAGCCCTTTTCCAGTTCATAGAGCTCAACAACAAAATCCTTTAAAAATTCATCACCTGATTATGGTTTGTTGGGCCCACAAAATAAAGCAACAATGACAGGTTCCTTCATTAGAACACTGACTAACAGTCCTAAAATAGGCCAAAGTTGAATGCTTGTGCTCTTAAACAGGGGTAACCCATCAATATTTATATGCAACTTTAAGGTAAGTCAGTCAGTGATCTGAGACAGTGAGACAGTGAGACAGTGATAATATGCCAAAATAGTGATACTGTCCCCCAACCTTGTTCTGAATAGTGCACTGAGTATTAGTCTTTAGGATAGTTTGTGTGTCTGTGTGGTAAAATCTTAGTATACCTAAACGCAACATATGAGCAAGTGAACAAGTGAAATTCCAATGGTTAGGGCCCAAGAACAGATTTTGTCTTTGAGACGACATGGCTCAACACCTTCATCATCAGATTCAGACAAGTCTGAGCTACTATACTGAGGAAGGTCATAAATGTGGTTAAAAGTGTTTGCATCCACATCATGGTCAGAAATGTTGGTGCCCATGTCAATATCTGTTGCATTGTCCACCCGCAATACTGCACACTGACCATAAGTGTAACTGGGCGTTAAATTTAAAATCATGGCGCATTTGGTCTGCGCAGTCCGAGGCTAATTTACAGGCCCTAACCAATCATTTAGACTGTCAGCCGGATGGTCACGGCCAAAACTGGTACACAGGCGCTCAGCGGGCATAACTGCTATGCAAATCTGGCAACTTGTGGACGGATCCTGCACAATGTTATCTGCTATCTAGGTAGGCTTTGGTTTCTCTGTAGAGTTCAGGTAATGTGATTTCTGTGACTTTGTGGGTCATAGATCGGGTGATTCTCTTCCCTCTCTGACAATTGCGCTTGACAGTGCCTCCTCAATTCTTGGCTAATTTAGCTACTCACTGTATTCTTTATGGTGGCAGATGCTGGAAGTGGCTAATGTGGTTTCTCACACAGTGTAAGTGTTGTCCATTTTGTGCTTTCAAGTAAGTTTTTAAAACCTAAAATGTGCCCAGATGTCTACTTTCAGTTATTCTGTTTATTTGACCTTTCTATGTTCATCTTTCTCGCCCTTGTTTTTAGCTGTGCTATATTGCTGTGAATTGTTCTTTAGAGCAAAGTAAAACATTCTTTACCAGTGAAGAAGGATCTGATTATCTTGCAAACATACAAACAGATTATAGCAGGGATATGAGCAAAGTGTCAAACTGTTTGGCACGTTGAAAAACAAGCTTTAATATTTACCCCCCTACACTGTCACTGTTTGGTCCAGCTGAGACCTGCACTCTATCTGAACTCACATCGCTGCCCACCGATGGTTGAGTGACATTTTTTCTGAGCTCATAATAAAAACATGAGCCTGTGTTTTCCCCAACAGTCTGAGTCTTTTTTAAAAGCATCTTGCAGGCTTGCAGGACTAATGACCAGAGACCTGAGTGCTGCTCCTCCCATTTGCATCCAAACAGTGAATTCACCTCACAACTAGGTCAACAACAGAGTAAACTCACACAAAGCTCAAATAAATAAATAAATGAGATGCATCTTTTTCTTATAGGGAACATCCTCCTATCAAACATTCCTGAAGATGGCCCTACCTGCCAGTACTTCTTGGTGATTTCAACATCCAGACAGGAGTTAACATCTCAGTTGTTCTTCTAATTTCACTCTCTGACTGCAGCTAAAAGCTTTGTTTCAGTCTAAAATTCAGTCTTCCTTCTCCAACCTCAAAACACTTAACCTCCTTGATCTGCCTTCCTCCTGAACACCGAGCAATGTTGTTAATACTGACCTCGGCAGTTCATTCCGAATGCATCAATCTGCCCAGACTACACCGACCCACTGCAGATCCCTCCACCACTTCAACCTCCACCTGATGTGGTATTTCTCCTATTATTGATTTGACCAAGATTCATGTTCATGTGTGTATGATAAAGGAGATTTGCTTCCTCAGCAGCATCTTCATCGCTAGCTCAAACAGCAGCAGCCATATCTAAAACAGTTTCTGCAAATGGTCAACACCTTCATGAAAGTGTCTCTGACTGAAATACTACTTCATAACTTTGTAACCCCTGCAAGCTGAATTTCTTGACTGTCATGTATGCTGGCTGACCTGCTATCTATAGGATGAATGGACCAACCATTGAGCAGCTGCCCTGCAGTGTCACAATGCACACAGTCCACATTCTAAATGGTACATTGACAGCAATCATGTTCTGTGTGTAACCAAGGCCGGATTAACCATATGGGCCTGCGGCACAGTGCCCAGGGGCACCAACCATTCACAACCACTTGGGGGGGCACCACATGACACAAACTTTAAAAATAATTTTCGTTAATTTGTATGTTATTCACTTGAAAATAAAATGTCATAATAACAAAAACAATAATAATGATAATATTGAACAAATCGAGATTACATGACCATTCTTCCCCCCTTTCCCCAATCTGTCAGTTGGGTCAGTCCACAAGTACGCAAATGTATCATTTAAAAAAAAACAAGAAAAAAAAAGACAGAAATGAAACATGGAGAGGCATCAACTTAGTGGATGTGCAAAGAGAAAAATAAAAAAAGAGAAAGACTCCAGACGTCTAGCCACAATTAAAAATGTTCCAGAAATAGATCGTTTTTTTGTAAGAACACCAGGGACTGCTGTAACTAGCAGTGGTGAAGCCGAAGTTAGTGATAACGGTAATGCTAGCGGGGGAGATGGTGTTGCTAGCGGTAACTGGAGAGATGGTACTGCTATCGCCATTGGGGGAGATGCAGCAACAGCCGTTACTGCTAATGTTAGCCAAGGCGATCACCAGACAAACGAGGATATACTTCTTCAGGGAGATGGGAGTGAGAAAGAGGAGTCAGAGGAGGTCGTCATTGGGGATAAGTTCGAAGGCACCAGCCAGGTAGGCCTACACGAGAGTGTACTTCAAGGAGATGGTGAAGAGCAAAGAGAAAATTCGGTGGAAGACGATGTTTTGGATGTCAATCCAGACGTGCACCCGAAGCCAGTAGATAAGTTTACCATTCCAACTGACCCTGCACTATGGGGAGATCTAACTGAACTTAAGCGAGAACTGGTTATTGCTCATGGTCCCGCCACCTATCACAACCGGGCGGCTAAATATCCAGCATCTGCAAGGGATGACACAGGAAATAAAACAAGATTTCTTACAAATGATCTTTTACAGTGTCCAGCTCCCAAACAAACAGTTGGTGTCCAGAGAGTGGCTAATGTACTCGCCTTCAACAGGCATGATTTATTGCTTTGCGTGCAAATGCCTGTCCTCGCAGCAAAATGCCTTTACATATGGATATTCTGACTGGAAACATCCTGACCGAATTTGGCTCATGAATAGAGCGCAAGCACGCGAAAGTATGCTAGCCCTTCTAAGAAGAACGAGGAATGTGGGCACAGTGGATGCCGTACCAGACAAGAGAGAGATGATGTAGCGAAGTATTGGAGAGAGGTTTTGCGGCGTGTTGTGGCGTCATCAAATTTCTGAATGTGCGAGGTTTAGCGTTTAGAGGCGATAACGAACTTCTGGGGTCATCTAGCAATGGCAACTATCTCGGACTGATGGAACTAATTGCAGAGTTTGATCCATTCTTAAAAGAGCACTTGGAGAAGTACGGTCAAAAGGGAAGAGGCACCACATCCTCATGTCATCTACTGTATGTAATGAGCTAATGTGTTTAATGGCTGAAAAGGTAAAGAGGAAGAGCATCCGAACTACAGCATGCACAATTTTTTCACTCATCACGGATTCAACGCCCGACATGTCGCATACTGACCAGCTGACATTTATCTTTAGATGTGTCAGCGATGAAGGCGAAATACTTGAGCGATTTCTTGGTTTTGAGCCTATTTATAGCCACACTGGAGCAAGCCTCGCTGATTGTGTCGTGAAAATGACAAAGGATCTACAGCTAGACCTGTCAAATTGCAGAGGCCAAAGTTACGACATGGTCTGGTAAATACAATGGCCTTCAGGCTCATCTGAAAAAAATAAATCCCTTGATTCATTATGTGCCCTGTGCTGCACATTCGCTCAATCTCGTGGGGGTGAACAGCATAGAGGACAGTTGTCCAACGGCAAGGAATTTTTTTGGCTTTCTTCAGTCTCTCTATGTCTTTTGTGCGAAGTCCACGCACCGCTGGGATAAATGTTCCGCAACACAGATGTGATCAGAACTCTTAAACCGCTATCAAATACAAGTGGACATGCAGAGCGGACTCTACCAAGGCATTGAGGGAAAACTACAAGGCAATCAGAGAGGCTTTGGCCAGATTTTCCATGGATCCGGAGGAGAAGGGGGACACCAGACGTGAGCCGCCACTCACTTTGCGCTCATCTAGACAAATTGGAGACCGCGATAATGACAAACGTTTGGGATAGCATATTATCCAGGTTCAAGACCACTGCAGAGGCTTTGCAAAAACACGACATAACTTTGGACACTGCAGAACGTCTTTTGCAGTCACTGCGTCCTTATGTGGCATCGCAGAGGGATGAGTTCGGGAAATACGAAAATGCCGCTCGAGATATTGAAGGAGTTAGTTCTCTATACGAGGAAGAGACCAAACGGGTCAAAAAACGAAAGCCTTTTTCAGATGAATTGGGAGACAGCGATGCAATGGTAGGCCTGCATGGCAGCAGATGATTCAAGGTGGAAACCTACAATGTCATCTTAGACAAGTTGCTGTCTTGTCTTGACAAGCGCATCGGCGCATACACAGAGCTGAACAAACTGTTTAGTATTTTGTTTAACATGGACACAGACTGTAATAATGTGCGTAAATGCGCTGCTGCACTCTCCTCCTTATATTCGCAAGATCTGGACAGAGACTTTGGAGAAGAGCTCATCCAATTTAAGACTTTCGTCCAGGAAGAAAAAAAACGTTCTCCAAAGACAATGCTACAGCTTCTGCACAGACATGGCTTGCAAAGCACATTTCCAAACGTCTTTGTTGCGCTCAGAATTTTCCTAACCCTGCCCGTTACAAATGCTGAAGGTGAGAGGTCGTTCTCCCGATTGAAACGAGTAAAGAATGAGCTCAGGACAACGATGACACAGAAGCGTTTGGCAGCACTCTCACTGCTTACCATTGAATCAGACTTGGTGAAAGAAATAGACTTTGGGGATGTTGTCGACAGCTTTGCTGGTAGGTATAGTGCCCAGGGGCACCACATTGGCTTAATACGGCCCTGTGTGTAACAGTACAAAATCACAGCTGTATCAGTTCCAGACCTGCCTAGGTCCACTGTGTAACAGACATCTTCAATGGTGGTATGTAGTGCTAGGGTGGACTCTTCAGGCTGGTATGAGATTTACCTGCTCGATGCTACCCAACTCGACATCAGTCATCACAATACCTAAGAGGCAGTTTTTTCAGTAATGGAGGACACAGCATGCTTTTACCCTCAGTTTTGTGTGACTGACATTCATAATGTTTGAATATTGTGTTTTCTCATCATTTTACCTCCACCTATGCATTTCAGTTACTAAATACATATGTTGTTGTAACCTCTGCCACATTTGCTATTTAACACTCTTACCTAGTACTATTTGATAATTGTGCGTGTGCATTGATCCTGTCTGACCGTGTCTTTGTCTTAAGTTAGTTATTAATAGTTTATTAATATGACACAACAGCTCATTTAAATCATATTTAGTTGTTATGCAATCAAACATGTAACAGGATAGGAAAGACAACATTCTTGCTGTTCTCTGACAAGCGTTTCTGAGTTTAGAAATTCAGGTTCAGTTCCATCTGTGCCTTAAAAATGAGAACAGAAACAGATTACACTGAAGAAACTGTAACTCATCTATATCGAGGACCAAAAATGCCAAAATTAAATAAATAAATACACCATTAAATAATTACTTAAAGTTGTCTTGAATTGTGCCTTAAATTGGAATTAAATACATAAATGTGTTATTAAATGTGTCATAACATTAAAATACAGATTCAATTTATGTAAAAAAAAACATTTTTCATTTTACTATTTAATTCATTTACATTACATTTACATTCTTGGTCCGTGTTGGCAGTGCTTCATGAATTGTCAAACTCGCCCATCAAGTCAGTGGGTGGGGCTAACGCTAATCTAGTCGGATCCATTTCTTTGGTCTAAAGTATGGTTCCTGGATAGAGAAAATGGAGGATCTTCATGAATTTCTAGGGAGTTGGTGAGATACGTTTTAGACTTAGCAGAGGATGTGGAAGCAGGACCTGCTGACCCAGAGCATGTAGCGAGTAAAGCAGAGGAACTTATTGAAGTTCTTGGAGTTATTTCCACACGTTCCGACCAAGATATTGACCGTAGAGTGACTGTTTAGAAGAAGTAGTCCACCACTTCTCTGGTACCAGTGCACCAGATTCTAAAGAATTTTGAGTGTGCCTGACTCTGGCCCTGTCGCCCCCATACATTATAGCTGTCAGTGTGTGGTGTACGTGCTTGTGTCTGTTAAGAAGAGAGTTAGAAATCTTTTTTTTTAAGAGACTCTTATTTGAAAGCCTTTTTCTTGTGTGTGTGTGGTGTGTGGGTGTGTGTGGTGTGTGTGTGTGTGTGTGTTGTTTGTGTCTGTCTCTCTGTCTGTGTCTGTGAGAGAGAAGGATAAATGGCCGACATGCATTATTGAGAGTTATTATACATTGCATTGTTATTATACAGAGAGTTCAATAAAGTTAATCACAGTCAGGCTTGGGAGGGGCAGGCTTTGGTAGCCAAGCAACCAGGGCCTGGTGAAGCCCACCAATCGGAGCCGAGCAGTCAACCGCAGTGGCTCCTGTGACATTTGACATCGCTGAGAGAGAGAAAACGTCTAGAAGAACTCCTCGAACAGGAATACTTTTTGGCCAGCCGGGTTAGGGTTAACCTGTGACTGAGCCGCTGGAGCCGGAGGAGCCCAGAGTTTCCTCAATCAAATTAGCTTGATTTTTAGACGTTGGCGGTAAAGTTCTATTTAATAGAGTATCTAAACAAAGTAGAGGTGAATAGCGCACCAGTGTATTAGAGTAGGTTCACTAGCTCCGCATCAATCAATTGATTTGCCTTGACTTGATGTGCAGGGTAACCAATCAGGCAATCAGGCCAACTGGGCGAGTTTGACAGTTGACAAATTCATGAAGCACTGCACACAGGACCATGAAATGTAAATGTAAATGAATAGTGAATAGTGAAATGATTATATGTTTTTTACATAAAATGAATCAGCATTTTATTTGAATTAATGACACATTTAAGAATTTCATCCAATTTTAATTTAATATTTAATGGTGTATTTATTTATTTAATTTGGGCACTTTTAGTCCTCCATACATCTATCATGTTAGAAATTAGTGATGGGAATTTCGGCTCTTTTTGGAGAGCTGGTTCTTTTGGCTCTGCATACTATAAGTAGCCGGCTCTTTTGGCTCCCTTACATTTTATTAATTGGTTTTTATTTATTATTATTATTATTATTATTATTATTATTATTATTATTATTAGTAGTAGTAGTAGTAGTAGAGTAGTATTGCTGTTATTATTATTGTTTATTATTATAATTTTATATTTTTAAATGTTATTATATTTTATTTTATTTTTGACATTGTAAAGCACTTTGGTCAGTGCATGCAGTGTAAAAATGTGCTATATAAATAAAACTTACTAACTATTTAATTAATTTATCACCCAAAATAATGCAAAACTGCCTGAAAAAATGAATTACTAATGTAAAATACACACCTTATTTTACAAATACACTCAACCTTGAAAAAATGCCACAAAATAAATTATAAAGTATAAAAATAAAGACCTAATTAGGCAAACTTTTAACTATTTTAAACACAAGTGCCACTTGAGCACCGTTTGTCGTTTTCTCTCAGTCTCTCGTCTCCCTCCTGTCGTGTTTGTCCTCCGCGACCGCTGTGTGTGTGTGTGTGTGTGGATGGATGCTGCTATACATCTTGACCAGTTACGTGTGGCTTTCACACAAAAAAAGTGGAGGAAAAAAAGTTTTTTCCACTAGTTTTATTTTTCCTCCACTTTTTTAATTCATCTTAATCACAGTCAGGGTATGTTAAGGTAAGAAACATCAAGGGCAAACACAGAAATGAATTTCATCAAGGTGATAAGATGATTATTAGACAACCAGACACATAGACAGGCAAACAGACGAGGAGTAACAAATCATGTCTTGGTATGTGTCTAAGAGGTCCTGTAAGGATCAAGCTTCAAATTAAGAGATGTTTTAATTTAGATGTTCACAATGAATCATAGCAGGGAGCTGGTACAGTTACAGATAGCACCATGTACATCCAAAGCTACAGAGTTAAAAAGCTGTCCTCTCTTTACAATAAAAAGGTATTATCAGCTCTGAGCCACAATAATCTGGGAAGATTTAATGTGTAATAGCAACCCATGTAATCCTTGTGCAGGTGAACAAAGCAAAACATCATCATCATCATCAGAAAAAAAAATTGCTCTGCCTGTGCTGATCATGAGTAAATCCCACAGTAGGAAAATAATCCCACCTTGTGGCGAAACTATGAAAGCACAGAAGGTCACGTTCCAATGCCACTGTGATTATAAGTCACTCACAGGAGGTTTTAGATCATCATCACCAAATGAAGAAATGTGCTTTAGAAGAATGCTGTTCATGCCTCCAGTAGAGTCCTGCACACAGAGAAACTATGACAATGTTTTATGTGTTTAATTAAATTAAATTAAATTAAATTAAATTAAATTAAATTAAAGTAAATGTTTGTGCTCTCTAGGAAATTAAATCAAAATCAAATCAAATCAAATGTATTTGTATAGCCCAAATAATAAAATAATAAAAAAACATACAATATAAAATATTTTTCCTCTGAGGCTTTACGATCTGTACAGGGAGTGACACCCTCTGTCCTTAGACCCTCGGTTCGAGTGAGGAAAAACTTTCCCACAAAAACCTTTAACAGGGAAAAAAGGTGAAGAAACCTCAGGAAGAGCCACAGAGGAGGGATCCCTCTCCCAGACGGACAGACGTGCAATGGATTTCAGTGTACAGAACAAATCAACACAAAACATATTAAACAATTACAATAACTGACAAATGACAATGAATTAACAATGACTGATAAAATGACAATGAATTACAATGACTGAACAAATGACAATGAATTACAATGAATGAAAAATGACAATGAATTACAATGACTGATAAAATGACATGAATTACAATGACTGACAAAATGACAATGAATTACAATGACTGAAAAATTACAATGAATCACAATGAATGATAAAATGACAGTGAATTACAATGAATGATAAAATGACAATGAATCACAATGAATGATAAAATGACAATGAATTACAATGAATGATAAAATGACAGTGAATTACAATGAATGATAAAATGACAATGAATTACAATGAATGATAAAATGACAATGAATCACAATGAATGATAAAATGATTACATTAGCATTGGAACCTGTGATAGAGATAGAGAGACACAGATGCAGAGCAGCAGCAAATCATCAACTAAATATAAAGTGTAATGGAGATATGGTAGCAATAATGACAGTAATGGTAGTTTGTTCCACAGAAGAGGAGCCTGATAGCTGAAAGCTCTCAGAAGAGGAGCCTGATAGCTGAAAGCTCTGGCTCCCAGTCTACTTTTCAAACTGATGTGTTGGCTTGCTTAGTTGAGATAATATTTCAGTTTTCCTAAATCATGTTTTTTTTATTGTGCTCTCCCTCTCTCTACATACATGAATAACTAAGAAAGCTCACAATGAAAGTTAAAGATGAATTGACAGTTGCAGTCCCCGTGTAAAGTCCATTGTTATATAAGTGTCAAAAAAGTGTTTTACATGTGATGTGTTGTATGTGATGTGGAACATTATTTATTTATTGTTAATGCACACAGGAAATGTGTTCAATGTGTTCAACACGAAGGTGAAACCAAGATGCATATACAGTATAAATATCATATGTGTTTCAAATAAAGTATAGTGGTTTTAGAAAAGTCCAAATTGCTTCTGTAAATTGTAATCAAATATACCAATAATGCAAGTCAGGGGACTAAACAAATAATTCACCCATCATCAGTATGGATCATCATCATCAAATGAACAATATTTGAACATTTTTCAAAAAAGGAGAATGATGAGATGTAAGACTATAAGACATCTTTTTTAGTGGAGAACACACATGTGAGTCATAATATTATTCTAAAAACATGTCTGAGAGGGATCAGTTCCTCTGTGCACAGTTCTAGCACATAACTCATAAAAGCAGTTGTTGCGTTTCCATTACTGGATATTCTGAAACAGGCGGCAGAATTTGGTGTCTAATGACTTTAAAGTAAGTCAAAGTATGATGAAACCTGTGAGAGAACTGAAAACTCTTTCATGTTACTGTTTGTACATTTTTACAGTAAATCTTACAAGGGAATACTGAAATCAAATATTAATATAGAGTAAGGAAAAAAAAAAACCTTCCAACTCTCCCAAAAAGGCCAGACCTTGTTTTAGCAAAAAATAATATACCAATCTTTAATATATCCTGTAAATGTTCATACAGTATTTTATTGTCCTCATTTCATTGTCATTCATTAATTGTACAATATGTTTGTGTTAATTTGTCCTGTACACGTGACATCCATTGCACGTCTGTCCGTCCTGGGAGAGGGATCCCTCCTCTGTGGCTCTTCCTGAGGTTTCTTCCACCTTTTTTCCCTGTTAAAGGGTTTTTGTGGGCAAGTTTTTCCTCACTCGAACCGAGGGTCTAAGGACAGAGGGTGTCACTCCCTGTACAGATTGTAAAGCCCTCTGAGTCAAATGTACTTTGTGACTTTGGGCTATACAAATAAAATTGATTTGATTAGACTTTGTGCTTTTTAATGAAATAGATGAGATGGGATTTACCAGTTGTCTCGTATAAAAAACACTATCTGTTTAATATGTTGCTGTATTTAAATTTAGGAATATTTGACAGCAAGCAACCAAAACATCATGTGGTGGCACAATTTATGTTTCTTTCCTATGTTTTTTTCTGCAAATTGAAAGTGCGGTTTTTGTTTGCAGTGGAGAAAAAAGATGGCTCCACACTCCCTCTGCAAACTGCCCGTGGGACATGACAGGCTCTGGACCCATCACTGGCCACAGCTCCATCTCTGTGGAATGATGTAAATGATGACAAATTCCTTCATCCCTCATCATGCATATACAGCTAATCTGTGTAACACACAGGGATGGGCACGTATTGGCACTTGGCTGAGGGGCTGAACTGCCTGATTGAATCATTCAGAAGTGGCCTGTTATCAGACTGCTGTCAGCACTCTCCTCTGGCTGCGGCCTTCATCCACTTGCCTTCTGAAGCAGCACTCACCTCACTCGGCTGCAGTGTGTGATGATGGAAGCACATTATTCCCATTTGTCACAGGATGAGCATGTCAATTCCATTCAGATCATACACGTGTCAATGTCTGGCAGTGGACTGTGCATTTCATATTTCTTTGGCTAGAAGACAGTCAAGTAGAAGATGTCATTTTTATGTCCCTAACCCAAAAATATGACTTTAATATTCCCATAATATATCTACATGGACTTTAAGAGTGTCTCCATTACTTTATATCTCATATGCAATCACAATCATATTCCAACATCAAACACTGGCTTTAAATATCCCTTGGCATCATTATATTAACCCTGTTCAATAATGTTTAGACAACAATCCCTGCAATGGTCTAATAACATTAACATGCAGTAAGTAAAAATCACCATCTTTGTTACAAATGTAATGTATGTTGTTTGTAAAAATGTTAATTTCTTTTAAATGTTGTTTTGTGTGTTTTTTTGTTTTTTTTTAGTTCAATGCTGATTAAACAGCATGACTATGATACCGGTGTGCCTTGGACTGGTCACAGTAGCAGACCATTCTAAAATGTATTTATTAGGCACTAAATTATGACTATGGATTCCACGTGACTAGGGCTACAGATGCATTGTTTGGTGGGCCGTTGAGAAAACCAGTCAGTACACTGTCTGGTGTGTCCACCATTCACCTCATGCAAAGCGACACATCGACCCAAGCCCCCAACCTGGAGAGAATAAGGTGATGTTGCTTATTAGAATCAGAATTAGGTTTAAAGCCAAGTAGGTTTTCACATAGAAGGATTTGGCTTGGTGTTTTTGGTGTGTACCAAAGATTAAGTAAAAATATGACTCCTATGTGTTATAGTTAAAATTAAATCGGCAAAAACATAAAACATCAACCTGCTGTTTTGTCAATTTTTTGATCACAGGACTGGTTCATGGGTTCATAGCTGGTTTGATTAGGTTGGTTATTTGTTTGCAATAATTTACAATCTGCTATGAAGGAGTCTGAGATTGATGATGCATTACTGGAAAAAGAAGTTAAGAAAAGATTCATGATTGGTCCATTTTCGCCCTTTCCAACAACTCCCATTATATGTAACTGTAGATATTCTGGAAACAACTGCCGAATGCTCCTCCATCCATCCATCCATCCATCCATCCATCCATCCATCCTCTTCCTCTTATCTGGGGTCAGGTCATGTTGGCAGCAGGTTTAGCGGGGCACTCTAGACATCCATCTGCCAGCTAATTCCCAGGCCAGCGGGTTCTGGGTCTGCCCTGGAGTCTCCTTCTAGTTGGACATTCTTTCCAGGCTAAGCAGTCTGATACACCAATAATTGGAGCACACCCTCCAGCCCCCTTTTTGAAAATCAGGAATACCACCTTTGTCTGCCATTCCATAGGTACTACCTTGGCGACCTTCAGAGATATGGGCAAGGCTTCCCCCAACCAACATGTCCCCAGTCCAGGTCAGCAGTTCTCCACCCTATGCCCCATATACGCTATACACATCCTGGGTCAACCCCTGCTTCCACTTCCTGTCAGCTAGTTTGCCAGGACTTCCTTGAGGCAAACCGAAAGTCCTTCTCCGTGGCCCCCCAACTCCTCCCACACAAAGGTTTTTGCCTCCGTGATCTTTGAAGCCACAGCCCCTTTAGCCACCCAGTATCACTTTGCTGAGTATGCTGCCACAGGAGACCCCTGGGCCAACCAAGCCCGAAAGCCCTCTTTCTTCAGCTTAAAGACCTCCTTCACCGCCGGTGTCCACCAGTGGATTCCTAGGTTGCCACCACGACTGCCACCAGTGACCTTCGGACCACAACTCCTAGCAGCTGCATCAACAATGGAAGTTTTAAACATGGTCAACTCAGATTCCATGTCACCAACCTCCCCAACCGAAAAACCCAAACCTCCTCTGGAGGTGTGAGTTGAAGACCTCATGGACAGGGTCAGGGTTAGGGAAAAAGCATGCCCAAGTCCCCACCTTTGCCTGTCACCTGGCTGGCAAACCACCTGACCCCAATTCCTCTCGTGGTGGGGCCACAGGGTGGCAGCTCCATGTTGCTTTTCTGGGCTGTGCTCTGCCGGGCCTGAGGCCCAGCCAGCAGACGCTCGCCAGCGAGCTCCCCTTCTAGGTCTAGCTCCGGTCTCACTATTCTGGGCGAGGTCCCCAACTCATCTTGTTTTTATCCATTCCATCTTTTTTTAATTATATTTTGACTGATCCCTCCCCTGGGACCAGTGGTTAAATTGGCTGTGGTTAAGGAGGGGGAGCCCTTCTTCACTCACAGTGGTCAATATCTCTCAAAACATTTGTATTTACCTCACAACATCGGTTTAATACATATTTTATCAATTTATAACCTATTTATTTATATCTCATATCAATTCACATATTGTAAAACTTATTCACAATATACACCATCAATTTACATATTAACAATATTTATTTTTTATCCCATCAATTTACACTATTATTTGCATTACTTAATTACATCTCACACCATAAAGTCACATAGTTAATTACATCTCACACCATAAATCTACATCAATCAAATCAACTGTATTCTAAACTTTTTTTTACATGTCACAACATCATACCAAATATCAGAAGTCGCCAGTCATTGCAATTAATTCATAACTTTCCAAATAGGACTTAGATTTCTCTTCTTCTGCCTTTCCTGTCTCTGTCTACATGCTATATGGTCTGCTGACCTCCGGGTCATAACCCACTTCTTAACATGCTTGGTTTGGTTCCACATGTCTAGTGGTGGACCCTCTAGGTTTATAAACATCAAACAAGACAGATTGTCAATTTTAAGCTGATTCCAAATAGGTGAAATGCTCATAAGTGAAAATCCTCTTTCTCCTTCTGCTCTGCTTACAGCCAGTGTATCTGCTACTTGTTTTAATTTGATGAGTCCGCCACTAAGTGGCATGTTCTCATTGTCCTTAAAGTCCCTGAAATCTTGTTTCACACTAGAGTAATTTATTTTCAGATGATTACATAGCTGCCTTAATTCCAGCTCCCCAAACAGCACGGGTACAGGAGTAGGCCAGGTTTCAGGTTTCAGGACATTTACTTGATCATAAAGTTCTATTTCCATCCTGGACAGCATACAGTTACTCAAAGCATCAAAGAATTTCTGGGGTGGAATCACTGTTTGTCTTCCACCTGTTCTCACTGACATCTCTTTGAAAACACCCTCCTCAACAGCCTGACAAGCAAGTTTATAGTGTGGCCCTTTTGTCTCCCTCATTGCTGAAAAAATGTGTAAAATGTGAAAAAAATTAAAATTTTTCTCCCAGCCCTTCATACATGCATCTCTCTGAGGAGGTTCTAGCACTTATAAAGTGCTTATGCAGAGCACTATACATGTTCCACACAGCCTCAACGGTTCTGTAGGAGGAAGCTACCCACCTTACATTTAAAACACGGCCTATTTTGCCCACTGATGCTGCAGCTTTGTCTAGTTCTCTAAGGTTTTTTGCCCACTGATGCTGCAGCTTTGTCTAGTTCTCTAAGGTTCTTTGGAGGTTGGTTGTAGAGACTGTACAGTTTATCAAGGAAACTTCTAAAGTGATCAGTCTCAATACAGCACTTTACTGCATCACCAACTGAAAGTTCCGGCGTGTGACTGAGACAATGCCAGCCAACAATGTCAGGATATTTCGCTTCTAGCTTCTAGTCATCGTCTAATCCAGTGGTTCTCAACTGGTCTGGCTTCGGGACCCACCATCATCCCTAAAGGACAAGCCGTGACCCAAATTGAGGAAAATTTTCAACTTCTCAAATTTATTTAATGAAAAGATGGTGCAGTTTGGTGGGTGTCTATTAACATTACAAGGCTTTATCGCCACCTACTGTGGCGATTGTGAATAGACGGCACCCCGCGGCATAAAAAATCCACTTCAAAATAAAAGCACAGGATTTTGTTCTTAACATTTTTTTCCTAGGCAAAGGCCCGCGACCCACTGAGAACGGGTCCGCGACCTTGAGAATCAGTTGAGAATCACTGGTCTAATCCATTGTCCATGAGACAGTTGAGCAATGCATCAGTTATGCCATCTGCTGTAGTCTGCTCCAGCTCAATGGCACTTAAGAAAAAGGTGAATGGGTCTGAATTTTGCACAGATGCTTGCATGTGTACAACCAAACAAGATGTTTTGCTAACTGTAGTGCTTTCATCAATCGGAATAGACACCTTGGGCCTTGTACACCGGATACGTCGACGTACGATTCAGTGCTCAATGCGGCGTCTATGTATATATGTCTATGGTCTGTACAACCACTGCTGCCTGGGCCACTATTGTTGTTGCTGACGTGGACATCTGCACCTTTTAGGGCTTTGCTGTTGCTGCTCCTGACTGTACTACTATTAAATTCATAAAATATCATGATTACTAATTTTAAAACGGATTTATATATTATTTTTATTCTTTGGGAAAATGACCTCAACATACCCTGTGAAAAAGTATCTCTAGGTCCGCTTCATTGTCTCAGAATGACGTTCATACAGTGTCTCAATAAATAGACACAATCAGTTTAGCTAATCAAACAACTATGAGTCTACTGGCAAATATGATAGTCAAAGCACTGGCTGAAATACTTGAATGAATAAATTAAACACAGTATTATAAAGAATTATGCTACACTAGGACATTGGCAGTGAACATATCTGATCTGGTGCTTAACTAGCCAAGCATCTTAAACCAGACCAGCTTACAAAGGTCCATTGTTGATTTACAGTTTGAAAGTGAGCATAGCATAAGATGGTTCACCCAGGAGCAGTATGATATTAAGTTATCAAATTTTCAAACAAGTGATGCACTCCTGATCTTTCCTATTGACAAATGATTCTAAACTGTCTTATCCCTTTCATCTGTCCCTGCATCCTGCATCTGTCTCTGAGTCACTCTCATGCACCTTGATGTACTGGTGGTCTGGTGGAGTGTAGAGGTGCGCAGTTAGGCTATTATTTCATCTGCAACTGTGTCACAAAACTCATCATCCGTCTGCCATCCATCTGAACCAACGTTTTTTCAAAAACTGCCATCCGCCGTTTGTTTTTAGGTCTATGGACAATGCAAGGCGGTATATATTTTTTTTTGTTGATTGGTTCAACCGCCACCCGCCTGAATTTAATTAAAATATTTTTTTTGTTAACGGCTGTAACTGCCAATCTCTAGTGGAGTGATAATTATTTAGTGAGCAGTATCTATTCTTTCATGTTTATGATCAAAACAAGTTTAACTGAACAGAGCAGTCCTGTCTACAGTAATAATCAAATGAAAGCTGATCACCCACCTCATCTTCACACTATTGCTAACGTAGCATTAACGCTTCTTAAGAGTTAGTTTACTGAACGATTTTATAACTGACATTTTATAACTGACATTTTATGTTTCTGTGACTGTAAAAAATAGACATTAAGTTAACAATGACCTGAACATTTTGTTGTGACAGTACTCACCTTAAGCTTCCCGCTGTCGGTGGTGTATCAGCAGCACTGTGTGGACTGCAGTTTCATTGATTCAGGTTTTATATCAATAAACAGGCGGAACGGATTCAATAATGAACCTCTGACACAGCGCTCTGGAAACAGAGATGAGTGAACAGACTGATGTAGCCTACGGATTTTTAACACCAAAGCAGAGGGAGCTCAGCTCCTGCTGCCTGTACTGCTAAGGTGAGGAGCCCGAGCTGAGCTCCAGAGGGCTCCAGCCCAATTTATTGTCTGGCTGGGACCAATTTGCCTAGGGAGACCCTACAAGGGGCTATTGCCCTGGACAACATAGCTCCCAGGATCACTGAGATGTAAAAACCAACTACCACATTAAGGTAACAACAACTGAATGCTCCCCATAATGACAAAGCATCACGCATCAAAACATTTTTTTGTTTTATGCTTCTCTTGATGCAGGTAAGGATGCATGGCCAGCCAGTGCAAACAGCTGCTTTACACACTTCTCAATGGCTTCTATTTGTTGTTAATGTATTTCTTAGCATCAGCTTTGGTTCTTGCAGCAGCCAAAAATTATTTGAGACTTTGAGACAGAGACAGATTGGGCGAGATTGTCTAAAGACACATTTGACAAATTAGTTCTTGTTGAGCATAACTTGGCTTGTTTAATATCAACTGTCTTCTCTGGCAATTAAAGGTTGGTATTTTTTTTATACAGTAGAATGCTATCTTTTTGAAATGAATAATAGGAGTTCACTTTAGTACTGGAATGGAGACATGAAACTGTGTTGGCTTACACATGTTAGTCAAGGCAGGATTTATCACCAGAGGGCAGTAGTACGTCACTGAGCTCTGCCCGAACAAAGTCCATCCAGAGTAAATCACACATAGAGACGTGTTACCATTTAGAGAGTGGGAGAAGAAAAGCAATAGTCTCATTACTTTGCAACCTTTTCATCTCAAGTCTTATAAGCATTATTTGGAAATTGTTTTGTACTATTAAATATATATCTGCCATTTACAACAAACTTCCCTCCTCTGAAAGTTGGGGATTCCTCCTGTGCCTAGACTCTGGCTCCACCCTATAAACTCACTCTTGTCCTTCCAATTAATTCTTACCCATGACCAGTCTCATCTCCTCTGACATGGCAGGACAGGGCCGGCCGTGATGGATGTGACATTAACGGGAAATGAAGCCAGGGAGATGCGACGCCCCAGTCCAATAGTGGCATTTGTCACTGCCCTGGTCATGCAGATTGGGCCAGCCTTGCCCACTGACTAAGATTAATGATGATGGTGGCCCTGTCTTTGTCTCCCTGTGTGGCTTCCCTGAGCGCAGCACAGTCTCCAAACATGACCCATCTCATATTAACCCCACACAGATCAGAGACACAACATGCACCCTGACATATTATTGTGCAATTTTATCTCGTAATACATCACTTTCTTTTATGTTAATTGTGAGTGAATGGTGAAGGGGATATGTTGGTTTTATGAATTGAAATGAGAAATGTCTAAATTTCAGTCTGTTTTCATTCTTATATTCTATCATTCAGGCATAATTCCCTTAGAGTCATAAAGGAGGTAAAAACTAAACACTCAGTCTCCACTCAAAGCTTGATTAAAGGTGTTTTATGAAGCAGCTGGTGAGTATTTGGACTGGTGTATGGTATACTGGGAGGACCACATCCCGGTTTGTAATAAAGAAATGGAATAACCTTAAGCACCATGCACCGCTGCACAGAAAATGGCTTTTCCCTGACAGATGAGGTAGCTGGGGCAGGCTCAGATGGATGGGGGATTGGGCCGGTTGTATAAGACTGCAGGGATGCAGCACATTCCCCTGGTCATCCATCATTCGCTGACACATCCACTTATATTCGCACCACACATACATACAGATGTAATCCTCTGTTTGATCAGCAATCTGGCAATTCCTACACAACACACGTTCTGGTCTGGTCTGTCCGCCTCTGTCTGTATTCTGTGTATGCATGCATGATTTAAATGAAATTAAAGCTCAGATAATAGCTAGTTTTGATTAGCTATTTGATAGCAAAGATAATGATGACTTTATCTATGCAACAACAGTATTAGCTAAAATAATTGTGCACACAGGACCTGCTGATAGGCCACATGGTCTGAAGGAGTCCCCAAATAAGTAGATTAAAACAATGAAATCCCAGTTCTTATTTCTGTGTTCACCTCTGCTGCTGACATGAACTAATAACATTAAAGCAGCTACAGGAAGACATTAAGGTATTGAGCAGAATAAATGTATAATTATAGAATTAACTATATAGAAAGTGTCAGTCATCTTGCTGATGGTCTTGTTAATTTATGTGGGTCATGGCTGCAGTATTAAAATGAGATTTTTAAAACAGTTTTGCAGAGGCAGGTTTTTTGCTTCAAGAGCAGCCAGAGATGGTGGGCAGGAAGGCTTTACATTGTTTTCAAGCCAAATGCTTTTAATAGAGACCAAAGACTACTGGCTGAGACATGTCTGAGTCCATACACTAATGAGACACAGATTTAGAAATAATAATAATAAATAAATAAATAGATAATAATGGACTTTAGACTGAGCGACTTAAGAAAAAAAAAAAAAGTTTAGTAAAAAAAAAAAAAGGACAACTGGATTCTTGATTTGTTCACCTAATAAAGAAGGGGGTAAATTCTGTATAACTGTTCAGTTCAAAATACGTGACTAGGTTTTGTCGTTTTGTAGCTCCTCAGTGATCTGAAAACTGAAATACATCTGTAATGACAGAGACTGAATGAGTAAGAAATATATTTTTGAATTTGCACATGATTTGATTTTTTTTTTAAATAAATGTTTATTAATCGGGAATGTTTTCAGAAAGTACTTGAGCTTACTTAAGCAATTGAGCAGTGCTGTTATTTATAGGCCATTATGAAGTGGTTTGACTGGTCCAGCTCACTTGAGATCAGATGTGGCCTATGAACCATAATGAGTTTGACACGCTTGACCTAGACTCTTCTTCTTAAACATGAATGCAGTAAATTCAGTAAAAATAATCCAATAATATAATAATATGTTAATCAGTCAGGCCATAACCCATGAGTATAATAAGTTTAAAACATTTAACACTTCCTCCGTGTGCAGTAAGTATTGATATACTTATTGTAAAACTGCTTAGTTATGGCTCTGGTAATAATCTAATATAAGACAAAAAGACTTGATTTACTTTGTACATGATTCAATTTGCCCACATAGTATAGAGAATATAGAACAAACAGACAGTGTGTACAGTATTACAAAAATGTCAAACTTTTCCTTTCATGGTTACAAGGGTTATCTATTATCTTATTATCTTTACACAATATAACATAGACACTTTATTGAACAATTAAATTAAATTAAAATAAACAAAAGCAAACATATTGTCATTTTATTTTCTAAAGTAAAGTTTGTCTAGTCATTCATTTATCATTTCCAACATTTATCTCCATGTATGTGAAACTGTATGTTTGTTAGACAAATTTTAAATCTTTTCTTTGTTAGCTGACCTTCTGTGGGTGACAATTAGCAATTGAGCCCAAATGAATCCTATTGAATTAAAGACTATTTACTTAGTTATAATTATATATTTCATAAGAAACATCCTGCAAAGATTTAAAAATTATTCAGAAATTAAAAACCCGAAAAATAAAGTGTTACCAACTTTTCATAATGTACAAGAACTTACAGCTTTAATGTGTTTATATTTGAGATCTAAGAATTCATTTGATGTCTAAACACAACTGTGACATGAGCTGAGGGTGGAACACTGCTGCTGCATGGGCGACGAGCTCATTACCATCCATGCATATTTGTAAAATCTCTCATGCATGTGTCCAGCACATCCCAGATGCTGTGGAGTCATCTGCCCTCCACACCTCCCCCGCTGTGAGGAGAACCAAGTCTCCATGCTGCTATCACACACACACACACACACACACACACACACACACACACACACACACACACACAAACAAAAGAAAGTTTGCCCCCATAGATTTGCTTTTTAAAGATACAGGCCTCATCCTTGGATGTTTTCTCTGCACCTCTTACCCTTATTTATTTCTCTTCTCCTCACAAGCAACTCCATTGCTTTGGATCTACAGAGCAACACATCTCCTCCTGCTTCATCCAACCTACTCTTGACCCTCACCGAGGTTTGCTTAATATTCTTGACCCCTTTGTGGTAGGCGGATCGATCTCTTGCTCCCCAAACAACATTCCCCCGTGCACTTGATTTGGCACCGCCATGTGCACTGCAGGACACAGAGGAAGGGGGGATGACAGTGTCTCCAGCAGAGTCTGGGAGAAGGTAAACAGCGACGCCTGCCAAGAGGGCCCAGGGGAACTGGCCTAATGTGGCCTGGGTGGTGGAGCACAGATCTCCCTCTCCATCCCTAGGGGATATGCATGTTGATTAAACATGTGCTCAGCCTTGGATATTGAATAATTGGACGTGGAGCAAATGTCAAGCGTTTGTTAATTTCAGCGTTACGCAGGGGTTTATAGTTTGTGATCAGTGGAGGGAGCTGGGCTCAGGGCTGATGAGGCGTGACTGGGAAGTTGAGGGTTGAGGGCCTGACGAACACACTATTGCCTTTAAAAGTCAAACTTGTGAATACAAAATAGCAAAGTACTGTACATGGTGTGTCTCTGCCTGCTACATCTCCATGTTCAAATGTTAGAATGCCTGGACACTAAAGGAGAATGCCTGGGACAATAATGTGAAATATTAAAATGAGACGATCAACAACAATATCAATTTCAAGCCCGTCCATCTATCAACACTGTATAAGGTATTTAAACATTTAAAGTCAACTCTTTGGCGATTACATCCTGATCAAAAACCACTAAAGAACATATTATATCAGGATCTTAGGATATTAAAGCATGATAATAATTTTGAGCAATATGATGATTTGACCCTTTTTAACTGACTTGTGTGGTCATATGACTTCTTACATGGCACTTGCATCAATTGAAGCTTTGCTGGAGGTGTTGATTAAACCCTGTCTCTGTGAAGTGACATTCATTCATCATTTTCCAATTAGTTGTGACAAACATAATCACTGAATTCTGTTCTGATTTTGCATGACGTTAGGTGGTTTAAGTGGCTGAGTTCATAATGTGTCTTGTGTGTGGTCAAGTTTAGGACACAAAAGGACTCTGTTTAAGGTTAGGGGAAGATCATGGTTTTGGTTAAGTGTTAATAAACATGGCTCATTGTCTTGACTTTACATATTGCATTGCAGGCTTTGTCCCAAGACAAATGAAATACATGGTGAGTGAACATTCACTTCAGCATTAACATGTTGTTACTAAGCTCATGTGCAGACAAGTAGTGACATTGGAATGTGCACCAGAAGCAGAGCTGGACGAATGGACAATGACAGCCATTAATGTCTGCACCAAGTTGCATAGTAATTCATGCAACAGTTGTTGAGACATCTTACTCTGAACAACAAATGTCAACATCATGGTGGTTCACGAAAAGTCCTTATGGTTCATCCTCGTGGAAACATGAGCGTCTGTACAAAAATGTGTCCAAATGGACCTCGTAGATACAGACAATTTGAGAGAGTGGATACCAAATGATACATCCACAGGGTAAAGTGAATGTCTGTACCACATAGACAGAAATAGTTTCTTCAAATAATAGTTCAAATAAAATGCACAAAAAGAAATAGATATGGTAGCTGTCAGTTTTGAATGTATTAAATGGATAGTTCAGGTTTTCTGAAGTGTGGTTGTATAAGGGTGCTTATCCACAGTCAGTGTGTTACCGACAGCAGATGGTGGTAAGTGCACTCCTAGTTTGAGAAGCAGACAGTAAATAAAAGTAAATAGATAGTAAATAGTTGAATAAATAAAGGAAAGCAATGCTATGGACAGGATCAGCAGAAAAACACATTTTAGGCCATGTAAAACTAGGACACATAATAAAATATCCATGATAGTCTGACTATGTTACCTGCCTGTCAGACAGAACTAAAGTATTTCTACATAAACCCAACTGTGCCATGCACAGTGTTTTAGGCCATCAATCTGACTGCAAGGTAACATGCTTGCATGCGCACCTCATAGATTTTGATGAAAAATTGACCTGTTAAGATGCACTAACTTGCAATAGACTTCCTACTAGGGATGTAACGATACACTCAACTCACGACTCGATTCGAGTCACGATTTTTTGTTCACGATACGATTTTTTCACGATTTATTTAAAATCAAAATAAGCTACAGACAAATTATGACCAAATAAAATTATCTTTTTATTTGTAGGAAAAAAATCTCTCTTTACAGAAACTCTCAAACAGTTTGTGTTCTTATTAGGGCTGCCAGCAAGCAGCTGATCTGACCATTACCTTTCAGCTTGAAGTATGAGCTAACTGAAAATAAAAACAACAAGATGATAGCTCATTTACCCTTTAATGAGAGTCCACGGCCCCGGGAAACGGCGAGGTCCGGGCGCTGTAAACGCAGAGCCGGTCGCGGCGCACCACCTCGGAGGAAATGTGCCCGGCGGGGGCCAGCCAGCGCCGGGGAGAGGTCCCACGAAGGGATCCTCCCGCACCGTGCGGCCGTCCCTGACCCGACTTTAATCCCCCGTGCAGACTGCGCGGAAGTTGCGGTGATTGGTTAAAATTGCAACACCCCTGAATTCACGGGGATTCACTGAAGTTGCGTTGAAGTTGCAAATTGCAACATCGTGAATTCCTGGAGGATCTGTGTTATGGTATCATTTACAGTACAGTCAGGCCTGACGCCGATTACCACTACTGCGCATGTGTGTAGGTGTGTGTGTGTGTGTGTGTGTGTGTGTGTGTGTGTGTGTAACACAGAAAGGCAGACGCGGCAGTGGAAGCTGCAGCCACAACGTAACCTATTTCTAATTAAAAAAAAGACGAAAAAGAACATATCCTACTTCTCTCGCATTCGCCAAGAATCGCGATTCATTTTTTCTGTCAACCGAAGCGAGTCGTTACGCATTTGTAGATATTTTAATCGTGGCACGATGCATCGTTACATCCCTACTTCCTACATACCAAATTGTACAATCTCAAATCTCAAATGAACTTTCACTTGTTAAACTATGAACGTACGTGGTTCGGGTTTAATATTCTGTAAAGTTTAGGGAACGGTCAACATCATAGATTTGAAATGCATTTCCATAAAATGTCATGCACACATTATTCATAATCAACAGATATGAACTGTAACTTTAATGTCTTTAATGATTCCCCATGATGACTTTTGTTCAGGGTCTGCATAGCCTGCAAATGTTGAATTGATAGCCATGATGCTGGTGATCATCTGACTTTTAACCATCATCAGGTCAAGTATTTTATTTGCCAAATACCTGCAAACATAGAGACATTCCCATTAGCCTCAGCTGTACTTTGTGTTCAGTGCTAATTAGTAAATGCATGTTAAACAAAGATGCTGGGTGTGGTAAAGCTAAACATCAGCATACTCATTCAGCATAAGAATAGTTTTGAAAACGTGAATTGGACCTTGTGTTGAGAACTTTATGTCGAGCAAAAATCATCATGTTCATCAAGAACATTTCAACATGTGTTAGCATGTGTTGTTCAAAGCAGCGCAGTGCCAACATATAGCCTCACAGAGCTGTGAGCATGCATGAAGACTTATTTATTTAATATTTTTTATATATTTTTAATTATAATGGAATTATGTTCCCTCATTTTACAGTATTAGTGCAAAGCTCGACTTACCATCATTGTTCTAACGATGATATTGATCCTCTACTCTGTATCTGTGTTTTTTTTTCTGTCAGACACTTTTAACAACATGTTAAAAGCTATGCAACATGCACAACATCTTCCAGATTATTTTTGTCCAAAGAACCTGCAGCAACACTCATGCATACATTTTAACACTCGTGGGAATTAGGAGGCCTCCCTGTGGCAGCGTTAGTGCCTCGCTCTGCCTCCTGAGGTACACAGGACGAAAAAAAGCAAAGCTCTGCTCCTCTACTTCCACTTACAGAACTGTACGCATCTCACGTTTCCATCATCCATATTGTCTTTGTTCTGTGTGCTCTAAATGTGAACCCTGGGCTTGCTTTATTTCTCCCAGTCCAATCTAATGAGCATCATCTCTGTCTAGGGATGCTGGCGGAGGCTCTCAAGTCTCCTTTGTGTGGCTGGACAGGTGTCTAACTGAATGATGAATGACCCTGTTTCTCCTCACATAATTGGCTCCTCACTGTTTGGCCTTAGACTGGCTACATGTCTGCTGGGCAGCCACCTTCATCTGTCAATCACCAACCTGCTGCTGCCTGGCTGGACCTCTGATAGCTATGCTAATGCATAGTCCTCACACCCCATTGGCTGAACCTATGCTGGTCCAAGCTAATCCATTAAAGCTGTGACAGTAATAATCTCCCCCCAAACACAGGGTTCCCAGTGTGCTAAATGTTATTTGACCGTTCCTGTCACGTTGGTGCTGCCAGGCGCACCGGTGAAGTGATGGATGAGCCTGGCCTCAGCCCACTCATTCATCACCTGCTGACTTGTGTTTGTGTGCTGTTTCAATAATTTAAAGCTTTCTGTGATTTCTGATTTGTTCCAATTAAGACACGTCCTCCCACCTTCATATTACTGTTAGAGTGGCAAAGTTTTTTTTTTTGTTTTTTTTTGTCAAAGCCATTTCTTTCCTCATTTACAAAGATATGACTCATACACTGTAGGATTTTTTTTTTTTGATAGGTGTAGATGTTTATGTGATGAAATATCAATGGCCGAGATCAAATGTTCTGACAAGCAATAATGCCAAGTGGACTGGCTGACATGTTTATGTTTGGGAGTAATTGCGCTGGCTTACAGTGATAGATGTAATCAGCATCAAATGGCCTCACCTGACAAGACCAAATATACAGTCAGAGCACTCTGGAGCACACCCATTAACTTCACTGGTTTATTTTGCTTTCCTTTCAGCAGCTGTGGAGGGAAGGTCACACTGTTCTTTTCATAGATTCATGTGCAGTTCTCCCACCTGTGTAGGAATCTCCTTTACTTACTTCAGATACAAGTTAGAAAGCCATTTACTGATTCAAATTACAAGATACAAATTACAGTCTATTCTTATCCAGATAAAACTTGGTCCCTATTGAAGATATTAATGGTTCAAAAATATTTGTTTCACCCTTGCATGCACGATGTATTCTTACTACACTGAACAAAAATATAAATGCGTGCAATTGGCATGCTGACAGCAGAAATTTCCACCAGAGCTGTTGCCCGTGAATTGAATGTTCATTTCTCTACCATAAGCCGTCTCCAAAGGCGTTTCAGAGAATTTGGCAGTACATCCAACCAGCCTCACAACCACAGACCACGTGTAACCACACCAACCCAGGACCTCCACATCCAGCATGTTCACCTCCAAGATCGTCTGAGACCAGCCACTCAGACAGCTGCTGCAACCATCGGTTTGCATGACCAAAGAATTTCTGCACAAACTGTCAGAAACCACCTCAGGGAAGCTCATCTGCATGCTCGTCGTCCTCATCAGGTCCTCGACCTGATTCCAGTTCATCGTCGTGTTTGGCACGTTGGAGAGGTGTTCTCTTCATGGAGGAATCCCGGTTTTCACTGTTCAGGGCAGACAGTATATGTGGCATGGTGTGGGTGAGCAGTTTTCTGATGTCAATGTTGTGGATCGAGTGGCCCATGGTGGCGGTGAGGTTATGGTATATGTGCAGGCAGTATGTTATGGACGATGAACACGGGTGCATTTTATTGTTTTAGATCTTTGAGTTCAGCTAATGAAAAATGGGAGGAAAAACAAAAGTGTTGCATTTATATTTTTGTTCAGTGTATTATAGTCACAGCGACTGCTGCAGTGCTCTTCTACAGGAAATGTGTCAAGCTGCAGATGTGCACAGCACTTTCGTGTTAAGAGTCATATTGTTATTTACTTTACTTAAGAATTGAATGCATGAGGAGGTTTTGAGAAATAATTAGAATGGAATAGAATAGATACTTTCAGCTCATCGATGCAGACTTTTAGTGAAGACAATCCATCTGTGGCACACAGCTTTAGATACTGGTGCAAAATTCAAGGAACATGAAAGTTGCAAATAAATTAAAGGACGATACAATATTTAGGATTTAGTGGCATCAAACAGATTAGTTGCTGATTGCACCCTTGTTACCTCACCCTCTCCCTCCAAACTTGAAGAAGAAACAAGTGGAAAAGAACCAGTGTTTACTTTTTTCGTCCCGGGCTACTGTAGAAACATGTTGGTTCAACATGTCCACAGTGTCCAAATGTTTTAGGTGATTGATTAAACATTCATGAAAACATAGTTATGGATATAATATTCAATTTCTGCCATATTCTGTAAACAAAGCACCCTACTTCATTTATTTATATAGCACCTGTCATGCAGACATGCAGCCCAAAGTGCTTCACAGAGCAAAAATAAAACAGAAATTAGACAACAATCAATAGATCCATTCCAGTGCCAAAGTCCCTCCTGTCTGATGCTTTTGTCAAACAGCAGGGAACATGTTTTGGACATTCTTTTTAGATCCATTCGATTCCTGGGCAGCAAGGGGATTCTGTTCAGGTGTGACACCACATGTGATGAAATATCTTATGAACACATGATGGAACACACTTCCCTCAAGAGCAAGAGTGGATGACGAGAAGAGACAATAGGATGTCTAACACAACACAAAGTGAAATTATCTCACAGGTTTCCAATGCAATATCTCAGGCCTATTGTTTTGTTGAAGCTTTGATGGTGCCAGAAATATGTCTGGGGTTTGCTATATAAGTGCCAAAGCACAAACAATGTCAGAGTCACTTTCCAGTTACAACCAGGTTGCAGTAAACATCCTATAAGCATTTTGCCAATGAGATGGTGCTCAGCGCTACAACTATGAATCTATGAAATCTGTTCCTCTTATAACACTCTCACCTTTAATTTGCTGAAGGATGATAAGAACCCTGTCAGATCAAAGATCGAAAAAGGAAAACACTTTTAAGTCTCCCACTGTTTGAACCCTGCAAGCCCGTGGCCTGGAGGCTGAAGAGCTCCAACAGAAGTGCTCTTGCAGCACTTGGTCAAGGATTGTAAAACAGAACATGGAATTTTGAGGAGATAGTGAGGTTGAAACCTGTGCCTCAGAAATTTAGATTTCAGATGAAGCCTTGGGAACGGCAGAACCCCCAGCTGTCTTTTTTTGCCAAACCCCGAAACCAGAGGCAGTGGTGTACCATCCAACCACAAAGGTTTGGCAATGTGAGTTTTTGAGGCTGTAGACTTGGTGTCAGTGGAACAGACGAGATAGGAGAAAAACCAAGCTGGACACAGGCAGCTTTAATCTCCAACACAAAATGATTGCTGATATCACCGCAGTCTTGATGTAACACAGTGAAAATGTAGCATCATGGTTATCTGAGCTGGGCTGAAAACTCAGAGATGTGTCTGTGTTTACCTATCCGATTCTTTAACTCCATCCATTCTTTAACTTGTGGTGATTCAAAATTTGGTTACGGTCCAACATGACACATTAGAGACTCACACAGTCCCTAATGTTACATTGCCCACTTGCCCAGTTCTGGTCCTGTGATGACACCAGCTCTGCTCCCTCTCATATTATAGTCCAGGCAGCCCGGCTAACAAGCTGAGCTAACATTTATTAACAGCAGCTATAGTTCCCAGCAGTTTATTTCATGGTCGATAAGTAAACTCTGTAAATGACAGAGTTGATGTGCAGTAGCCAGATGATATCAGAGGAAAAAACTGAAAAATATGATCCAGTTTCAAAATGAAACATTTTATGTGTTCATTTTTTTATATTATTATTATTATTATTATTATTATTATTATTGTTGTTGTTGTTGTTAGTAAACTCTGTAAATGACAGAGTTGATGTGCAGTAGCCAGATGATATCAGAGGAAAAAACTGAAAAATATGATCCAGTTTCAAAATGAAACATTTTATGTGTTCATTTTTTTATATTATTATTATTATTATTATTATCACAATAGCAAATCAAATAAACACAACAGCAAAATCGAATAACACAACAGCAAATTCAAAAACACAATAGCAAATCAATAACACACAGCAAGCAAATTCAAAACACCATAGCAAATCATACAACACAATAGCAAATCAAATAACACATTAGCAAATTCAAAACGGAAAGGGTAGGTACCCACGGGCGACATGAATCGTCGCTGATTGGACTGGTGGTCCTCTAAAACCGGAAAGACATGGCTTACGTTTTTCAGAATATGAGCGCTGTTATGACAACTACGTGCTGCTATTAAAGAATTTGATGCATGACATGGATACGTGTTACTACGGAAAGCTGATATTCACTGGATAAATTTTTTTTGTTTTTGACACTTTATCTCGTAATTACGAGAAAAGATCTTGTAATTACGAGTAAGGAAAGGTGCCTCCTTGGCCACTGCACTTCGGTAAGTTAGAAAGTTTGGCACTTCCGGATCAATTAACTCTTAAGCGAAACGTTGTTAAAACACAAAACACGCATATTTTCAACTGTAGTAAGACAGACAAGCGCTACAACCTAACGTTCATCACAACAAGCCATCCCGGAGCCACACCAACAACATTAGTGTTTACTAGGACTATTCATATTTCTGGGATTTTTATTAGGAATATTAATCAATAACTTCAATATGATACCGTACTGCAGTAACGCTATCTACACTTCAAAATCTAGTGCCCGACTACATCGGTTTGTTACTCGGTAAGCGTGTGAGTGCTTCATGATGTCTTAAAGTGCACCTCGGAAACTCCGAAATCAAATAATAATCTCTTTTCTAAGATATGCAGATTTAGAAAAGTCAATTCTTGTTCTACATGTTCCCAGCTACTCTACTTCTAGTGCCCGACTACATCAGTTTGTACGGTAGGTAAAGCGTCTTCACAGTGAACTTTACCGTACAAGGTGCAGGTGCAGTGAAAGACTTGACAAATCACCCCAGAAGTAGCGGGAACATGTATGAACAAGAATCAGGTGGAGTTGTCAGAAAACAATTGATTTGTTTATTTAATGGACTTTCTCTAATTCTGCCTCTGGATCCTCATTTGGGAATTATGACATTGATCTTGGCATTAAACAAAATTAAATTTACAACTCCCATATGACACAAAATGCGCCTTAATTACATTACATTCTACAATAGCAGATGTTACAGATGTGTTAATTATGATGACTGCTATCAGGACAATTTGTTACATAGTCATCCATTGTAAGGCGTAGATCAAATACGACATGGAAAACCGAATGATAATATAGGGGCTAAGTCACAGTTCGATCATAGAGTAAATACTTATAGCATAATATGATAAAAAGACATCTGACACATAAGTTCATTTGAACCTGATATATTTTGTTTTCTCCGTCTGGGCGATATTAAAGCGATACAAGGTATGCGAGGCAAATGCTGCATTTACAGGATGTGTGAGTACGACATGAAACTGTGGGAACTATAGCATGCTAGCTGAGTAAATATAATGTATACCGCTCGAGCTTGTTAGCCGGGCCCTCGCTTTTGTGAGACTATCATATGAGAGGGAGGAGCGCCTGAACAATTGGGTCGACGGCACGCAGCTGGCCAGAATCGGGCAAGTGGGGCAAGTAACATTAGGGGGACTTGTGTGAGTCTCTAATGTGTCCTGTTGGGACCGTAACCAAATTTTGAATCACCACAAGTAAAGAATTGGATGTGAGTTAAAGAATCGGACTAGGGTAACCCACAGACACATCTCTGAGTTTTCAGCCCGCTCAGATTAACCATGATGCTACATTTTCACTGTTTTTACCTAAGACTGCGGTGCTTTCAGCAATCATTTTGTGTTGGACGATTAAAGCTGCCTGGCCAGCTGGTTTTTCTCCTATCTCGTCTGTTCCACTGACACCAAGTCTACAGCCTCAAAAAACTCACATTGCCAAACCTTTGTGGTTGGATGGATACACCACTGCCTCTGGTTTTCGGTGGGTTTGGCAAATAACACAAAAAGACAGCTGGGGGTTCTGCCGTTCCCAAGGCTCATCTGACAATCTAAATTTCTGAGGCCACAGGTTTCAAACCTCACTATTCCTCAAAATTCCATGTTCTGTTTTACAATCCTGACCAAGTGCTGCACGAGCACTTCTGTTGGAGCTCTTCAGCCTCCAGGCCACGGGCTTGCAGGGTTCAAACAGTGGGAGACTTAAAAGGTTTTCCTTTTCGATCTTTGATCTGACAGGGTCTTATCATCCTTCAGCAAATTGAAGGTGAGGTGTTATAAGAGGAACAGATTTCATAGATCATCGTTGTAGCGCTGAGCACCTCTCATTGGCAAAATGCTTATAGGATGTTTACTGCCAACCTGGTTGTAACTGGAAAGTGACTCTGACATTGTTTGTGCTTTGGCACTATATAGCAAACACCCCAGACATATTTCTGGCACCATCAAAGCTTAACAAAACAATAGGCCTGAGATATTGCATTGGAAAACCTGTGAGATAAATTTCACTTTTGTGTTGTGTTAGACCTCCTATTGTCTCTTCTCGTCATCCACTCTTGCTCTTGAGGGAAGTGTTGTTCCATCTGTGTCTAAGAGATATTTCATCACATGTGGTGTCACACCTGAACAGGAATCCCCTTTGTGCCCAGGAACCGAATGGATCTAAAAAGAATGTCCAAACACTTTTCCTGCTGTTTGACAAAAGCATCAAGACAGGAGGACTTTGGGCACTGGAAGGATCATGATTGTTCTGTCTAATTTCTGTTTATTTTTGCTCTGGAAGCAACTTTTGGGGCTGCCCTGTCTGCACTGACAGGTGCTAATTAAATAAATGATCAAGTAGGGTGCTTTGTTTACAGAATATGGCCAGAATTGAATATATTATCATAAAACTATGTTTTCCATGGAATGTTAAATCAATCACCTAAAACCATTTGGAACACTGGGACGTTGAAACCAACATGTTTCTAAGAGCCAGGACGAAAAAAGAAACATGGTTCTTTTCACATTGTTTTTCTCAAGCTTTGGATGGGGGAGATGGGTGAGGTAAACAGGGTGCATCACAACACTAATCTGTTTGATGCCATAAATCCTAAATATTTGTATCGTCCTTTAATTTATTGCACAACTTTCATGTTCCTTTGGCATTTTGGCACCAGTATCTACAGCTGTGTGCCACAGATGGAGTTTTGTCTTCACTAACAAGTCTGCATCGATGAGTGAAAAAGATCTATTCTATTCCTATTCTAATTATTTCTCAAAACCTCACTCATGCATTCAATTTTAAGTACAAAGTAATAACACTATGACTCTTAACCACGAAAGTGCTGTGCACATCTGCAGCTGACCACATTTCCTGTAGAAGAGAGCACTGCAGCGTCGCTGTGAATAATACACGACAAAAATCTACAATGCAACATTTTGTTTTTCTCCCATTTTTCATTAGCTGAAACAAAGATCTAAAAACAATACAAATTGCCCCGTGTGTTCTTCGTCCCTAACTTACTGCCTGCACATATACCATAACCTCACCGCACCATGGCCACTCGATCCACAACATTGACATCAGAAAATCCTCTCACCCACACCATGCCACCATATACCTGTCTGCCCTGACAGTCATGTGAATACAACCGGGATTCCTCCATGAAGGAGAAACACCTCTCCAACCTGCAAAACACGACGATGAATGGAATCAGGTCGAGGACCTGATGAGGACGCACGAGCCATGCAGATGAGCTTCCTGAGGTGGTTTTGACCTTTGTTGCGAAAAAGAAATTCTTTTTGGTAGCAACACGATTGGTTGCAGCAGCTGTCGATGTGGCTGGTCTCAGACGATCTGGAGGTGTAACATGCTGGATGTGGGTCCTGGGTTTGGTGTGGTCACGTGGGTCTGCGGGGGTTGTGAGGCTGTTGGATGTACTGCCAAATTCTCTGAAACGCCTTTGGCGACGCCTTATGTAGAGAAATGAACATCTCAATTCACGGGCAAAGCTCTGGTGGAAATTTCTGCTGTCAGCATGCCAATTGCACGCATTATATTTTTGTTCAGTGTAGGTAGTAAATAATACATCGTGCATGCAAGGGTGAAACAAATATTTTTGAACCAATCTATTCTTCAATAGGGACCAAGTTTATGGATAAGAATGACTGAATTTGTATATTGTAAATTTGGAATCAGTAAAATGTCATGTTTGTTTTAAGAATAATCACAGGCTCCACCCGGTCTTTCTAACTGTATCTGAAGTAAGTAAAGGACGGATTCCTACCCCAGGTGGAGAGAACTGCCATGACTAATGAAAAGAACAGTGCTACCTTCCCTCCCACAGTGCTGAAAGGAGAAGCAAAATAAACCAGTGATAGTTCAATGGGCGTGCCTCCAGAGTGCTCGTGACTGTATATTTGGTCTTGTCAGGTGAGGCCATTTGATGCTGATTACATCTATCAGTGTAAAGCCAGCGCAACTTACTCCCAAAACATAAACATGTCAGCCAGTCCCACTGGCCCATTATTGCTTGTCAGAACATTGATCTCGGCCATGATATTTCAGTCACATTAAACATCTACACCCATCAAAAAAAAAAAAATCCTTAACCAGTGTTATGAGTCTATCTTTGTAAATGAGGAAAGAAAATGGCTTTGACAAAAAAAAAAAAAACACTTTGCCCTCTACAGTAATATGAAGGTGGGACGGACGTTCTTAATTGGAACCCAATAGAAAATACAGAACGCTTTAAATATTGAAACAGCACACAAACACAAGTTCAGCAGGTGATGAATGAGGGTGAGGCAGGCTTCATCCATCACTTCACCGGTTGCGCCTGGCACGCACCAACGTGACAGGACGGTCACCAATCAAAATTGCACCTGGGAACCCTGGTTTGGGGGGAGATATTACTGTCACAGCTTTCAATGATTAGCTTGGACCAGCATAGGTTCAGCCAATGGGGTGTGGGACATGGCTCTAGATAGTATCAGCGGTCCAGCCAGGCAGCAGCACGGTTGGTGATTGGACGATGAAGTGGTGCCCAGCAGACATGTAGCCAGTTAAGGCCAACAACCGTGAGGAGCCCACTTACTGTGAGGAGAAAAACAGGGTCATTCATATCATTCAGTTAGACACCTGCCCGCCCACACAAAGGAGACTGAGAGCCTCCGCCAGCATGCCTACGAAGAGGACTGATGCTCATTAGATTTGGACTGGGAGAAACTAAAGCACAAGCCCAGGGTTCAATTTAGAGCACACAGAACAAAAGACCACTATCGGATGATGGAACGTGAGATGCGTAAGTTCTGTAAGTGGAAGTGAGGACGCAGAGCTTTGCTTTTTTTCGTCCTGTTACTCAGGAGGCAGCGAGCGAGGCACTACGCTGCCCACAGGGAGGCTCCAATTCCCGAGGGTGTTAAATGGTATGCATGAGTGTTGCGCAGTTCTTTGGACAAAATAATCTGGCAGCATGGTGCATGTTGCCCGATACTTTTAACATGTTGTTAAAAAGGGCTGAAGAAAAAAACACACAGATACGAGTAGAGGATTCAATATCATCGTTAGAACTTTCGACAATGTGGTACGTGCAGAGCTTTGCAACTAATACTGTTAAAAGAGGTGAACTTAATTCATTATAATTACAAATATATAAAAATACTTAAATATATAAGTCTCATGCATGGCTCCCGCTCTGTGAGGCTATATGTGGCACTGCGCTGCTTTGAACAAACACATGCTAACACATGTGAAATGTTCTTTGATGAATTCATGATTTTTGCTTGACATAAAGTTCTCACCACAAGGTCCAATTCACTTTTTCAAAACTATCTTTATGCTGAATGAGTATGCTTGATGTTTAGCTTACCCACACCAGCATCTTTGTTTTACATGCATTTACTACTTAGCACGAAAAAAAGTTACAGCTGAGGCTAATGGGAATGTCTCTATGTTTGCAGGTATTTTGGCAAATACACAATACTTGACCTGATGTGGTTAAAAGTCAGATGCTCACCAATATCATGGCTATCAATTAACATTGCAGGCTATGCAGATCCCTAAACAAAGTCATCATGGGGATCATTAAACGGACATTAAAGTTCCAGTCATATCTGTTGATTATGAATAATGTGTGCATGACATTTTATGGAAATGCATTTCAAACTATGTGTTGACCGTTCCCTAAAACTTTACAGAATATTAAAAACCCGAACCACGTTCCGTTCTAAGTTTACAAGTGATGACTGAAAGTTTTCATTTGAGCATTGAGGATTGTCCAATTTGGATGTAGGAAGAGGGATGAAGATGCATGTGCCACGATTAAAAATATCTAACCAAATGCGTAACGACTCGCTTCGGTTGACGAAAAAATGAATCGCGATCTTGGCGAATGCGAGAGAAGTAGGATATGTTTTTGTCTTTTTTTTTAATTAGAATAGGTTACGTTGTGGCTGCAGCTTCCACTGCCGCGTCTCCTTTCTGTGTTACACACACCACACACCACACACACACACCACACACCACACACACACACCCTACACACAGCCGCAGTAGTGGTAATCGGCGTCAGGCCCTGACTGTACTGTAACTGATTCCCATTAAACCACAGATCTCCAGGCTTCCACGATGTTGGCAATTTGCAAACTTCAACGCAAACTTCAGTTAATCCCCGTGAATTCGGGGTGTTGCAATTTTAACCAATCACCGCCAAACTTCCTGCGCAGTCTGCCCGGGGGATTAAACTCGGGTCAGGGACGGCCCGACGTGCGGGGAGGATCCCTCATTTTTTTGGGGACCTCTCCCCGCGCTGGCTGGCCCGCCGGGCGTATTCCTCCGAGCGTGCGCCGCGACCGGCTCTGTGTTTACAGCGCCCGGACCCTCGCGTTTCCCGGTGGCCCGTGGACTCTCATTAAGAGTTAATGATAGCTATCATCTTGTTTGTTTTTATTTTCATTAGCTCATACTTCAAGCTTGAAAGGTTAATGGGCTCAGATCAGCTGCTTGCTGGCAGCCCTACCTAAATAAGAAACACAAACTGTTGAGAGTTTCTGTAAGAGAGAATTTTTTTTCCCTACAATAAAAAAGATAATTTTATTGGTCAGAATTTGTCTGTAGCTCATTTTGATAAAAAAAAAAAAAAATCCGTGTGAAAAAAATTGTTATGTGAACCAAAACCTCGTTGCCTCGGAATCAAGTCGTGAGTTGAGTGTATCGTACCATCCCTAGTAGGAAGTCTATGCACGTTAGTGCATATTAACAGGTTCAATTTTCATCAAAAATCTATGAGAGTTGCGCATGCAAGCATGTTACCTTGCAGTCAGATTGATGGCCTCTAAAAACCACGTGCATGGCACAGTTGGGTTATGTAGAATAACTTTTCTATTCTGTCTGGGAAAAAAACAGGCAGGTAACTAGTCCAGAATATCATGGAAATTTTATTATGGTCCTAGTTTTTACATGGCTAAACATGTGTTTTTTTCTGCTGATCCTGTCCATCGCATGCTTTCCTTTATTTATTCAACTATTACTATTATTTACTTTATTTATGTCGCCTTCTCTCAAAACCTAGGAGTGCACTTACCACCATCTGCTGTCTGTAAATAACCACACTGACTGTGATAAGCACCCCTTATACAATCCACACTTCAGAAAACCTGAACTATCCCTTTAATACTTCAAAACTGACAGCTACCATATCTATTTCTTTTTGTGCATTTTATTTGAACTAATTTGAAGAAGGCAGAAGAAACTATTTCTTGTCTATGTGGTACAGACATTCACTTTACCCTGTGGATGTCCATTTGGTATCACTCTCTCAACTGTCTGTATCTACGAGGTCCATTGGGACACATTTTTGTTACAGACGCTCATGTTTCCACGAGGATGAATATACGGACTTTTCGTGAACCACCATGATGTTGACATTTGTTGTCAGCGTAAGATGTCTCAACAATGTTGCATGGAACTTACGATGCCAACTTGGTTGAGACATTAATGGCTGTCATTGTCCATTCGTCAGCTCTGCTTCTGGTTCACATTCCAATGTCACTACTTTTCTGCACATGAGCTTAGTACCAAACATGTTTTAATGCTGAAAGGTGAATGTTCACTACCATTGTATTTCATTTGTCTTGGGACAATCTGCCAATTGCAATATGTAAAAGTCAAGACAATGAGCCATGTTTATTAACACTTAACCAAACCCATGATCTTCCCTAACCTTAAAAACAGCGTCCTTTTGTTTCTAACCTTGACCACCACACAAGACAACATTATGAAACTCAGCCACTTAAAACCACCTAACGTCCTGCAAAATTCAGCAGAACAGACTTCAGTGATTATGTTTGTCACAACTACTTGGAAAAATGATGATGAATGTCACTTCACAGAGACAGGGTTTAATCAACACCTCCAGCAAAGCTTCAAAATTGATTGGCAAGTGCCATTTAAGAAGTCATATGACCCAACACAAGTCAGTTAAAAAGGGTCACTCATCCATCTTGTACTCAAAATTATTATCTGCTTTAATATCCTTTAAAGATCCTGCTATAATATGTCTTTAGTGGTTTTTGATCAGGATGTAATCGCAAAGAAGTTGACTTTAAAGTTTAAATTACCTTATACAGTGTTGATCGCTGGACGGGCTTGAAATTGATATTGTTGTTGATCGTCTCATTTTAATATTTTCACATTATTGCCCAGGCATTCTCCCTTTAGTGTCCGGTCATTTAACATTTTGAAACATGGAGATGTAGCAGGCAGAGGACACACCATGTTACAGTACTTTGCTATTTTGTATTCATTTCAAGTTTGACTTTTAAAGGCAATAGTTTGTGTTCGTCAGGCCTCAACCCTCAAACTTCCCAGTCACGCCTCATCAGCCCTGAGCCACAGCTCCCTCCACTGATCACAAACTATAAAACCTGCGTAACGCTGACATTAAACAAACGATTTAATTTGCTCCACGTCAATTACTCAATATCCAAGGCTGAGCACCTGTGTTCAATCAACATGCATATCCCCTAGGATGGATAGAGGTAGCTCTGTGCTCCACCACCCAGGCCACATTTATGCCAGTTCCCCTGGGCCCCTTGGCAGGCGTCGCTGTTTACTTCTCCCAGACTCTGCGGAGACACTTCATCCCCCCTTCCTCTGTGTCTGCAGTCACATGTCGGTGCCAAATCAAGGAACGGGGGGGGGACTGTTGTTTGGGGAGCAAGAGAGAGATCGATTCCGCCTACCTACAAGTGGCGGTACAAAGACATATTAAGCAAACCTCCAACTAAACACAGCAAGCAAATTCAAAACACACAATAGCAAATCATACAACACAATAGCAAATCAAATAACACATTAGCAATTCAAAACGGAAAGGGTAGGTACCCACGGGCGACATGAATCGTCGCTGATTGGACTGGTGGTCCTCTAAACCGAAAGACATGGCTTACGTTTTCAGAATATGAGCGCTGTTATGACAACGTACGTGCTGCTATTAAAGAATTTTTGATGCATGACATGGATACGTGTTACTACGGAAAGCTGATATTCACTGGATTAAATTTTTTTTGTTTTTGACACTTTATCTCGTAATTACGAGAAAAGATCTTGTAATTACGAGTAAGGAAAGGTGCCTCATTGGCCACTGCACTTCGGTAAAGTTAGAAAGTTTGGCACTTCCGGATCAATAACTCTTAAGCGAAACGTTGTTAAAACACAAAACACGCATATTTTCAACTGTAGTAAGACAGACAAGGCTACAACCTAACGTTCATCACAACAAGCCATCCTCGGAGCCACACCAACAACATTAGTGTTTACTAGGACTATTCATATTTCTGGGATTTTTATTAGGAATATTAATCAATAACTTCAATATGATACCGTACTGCAGTAACGCTATCTACACTTCAAAATCTAGTGCCCGACTACATCGGTTTGTACGGTAAAGCGTGTGAGTGCTTCATGATGTCTTAAAGTGCACCTCGGAAACTCGAAATCAAATAATAATCTCTTTCTAAGATATGCAGATTTAGAAAAGTCAATTCTTGTTCTACTGTTCCCAGCTACCTACTTCTAGTGCCCGACTACATCATTTGTACGGGTAAAGCGTCTTCACAGTGAAATTTACCGTACAAGGTGCAGGTGCAGTGAAAGAACTTGAAAATCACCCCAGAAGTAGCGGGAACATGTAGAACAAGAATCAGGTGGAGTTGTCAGAAAACAATTTGATTTGTTTATTTAATGACTTTCTTAATCTGCATCTGGATCCTCATTTGGGATTATGACATTGATCTTGGACATTAACAAATAATTACAACTCCCATATGACACAATGCTGCATTAATTACATTACATTCACAATAGCAGATGTTACAGATGTGGTTAATTTATGATGACTGCATATACATTGGCAGACAAAAAGTTATTAGATTATAATACATATATATCACATATGTAAGGCACGATCTATTATATAGGCGATGGAACCGATACTAGGATTATACATGTACTGCACCATCTGTGAAAATAGCCTATGATTAAATCTATAGCGCATAAATATAGTACGTGAGACGTACTTGTACATATTGTCATCTCGAGACATACAGAAGTATGATCAAGATGCTGATTGCAGATTGTGGTAGACACTGAGAATGTGAACAAGAACATCAGTAGAGTGGAGATTATGAGCTCGAGATGTTACGCGGCTCCAGTGTAGCCTTATATGAGAGAGCGAGGCCTGTCGTGCGGTCACACATGCCAGAAGGCAAGTGGGGCAAGTAACATTAGGGGACTGTGTGAGTCTCTAATGTGTCATGTTGGACCCCGTAACCAATTTTGAATCACCACAAGTTAAAGAATGGATGAGTTAAAGAATCGGATAGGTAACACAGACACATCTCTGAGTTTTCAGCCCAGCTCAGATAACCATGATGCTACATTTTCACTGTTACCAAGACTGCGGTGTTCAGCAATCATTTTGTGTTGGAGATTAAAGCTGCCTGTGCCAGCTTGGTTTTTTCTCCTATCTCGTCTGTTCCACTGACACCAAGTCTACAGCCTCAAAAAACTCACATTGCCAAACCTTTGTGGTTGGATGTACACCACTGCCTCTGGTTTCGGGGTTTGGAACAAAAAGACAGCTGGGGGTTCTGCCGTTCCCAAGGCTTCATCTGAAATCTAAATTTCTGAGGCACAGGTTTCAACCTCACTATCTCCTCAAAATTCCATGTTCTGTTTTACAATCCTTGACCAAGTGCTGCGCAAGAGCACTTCTGTTGGAGCTCTTCAGCCTCCAGGCCACGGGCTTGCAGGGTTCAAACAGTGGGAGACTTAAAAGGTTTTCCTTTTCGATCTTTGATCTGACAGGGTCTTATCATCCTTCAGCAAATTAAAGGTGAGAGGTTTATAAGAGGAACAGATTTCATAGATTCATAGTTGTAGCGCTGAGCACCATCTCATTGGCAAAATGCTTATGGATGTTTACTGCCAACCTGGTTTGTAACTGGAAAGTGACTCTGACATTGTTTGTGCTTTGGCACTTATATAGCAAAACCCCAGACATATTTCTGGCACCATCAAAGCTTCAACAAAAACAATAGGCCTGAGATATTGCATTGGAAACCTGTGAGAGTAATTTCACTTTTGTGTTGTGTTAGACCTCCTATTGTCTCTTCTCGTCATCCACTCTTGCTCTTGAGGGAAGTGTGTTCCATCATGTGTCTAATATATTTCATCACATGTGGGTCACACCTGAACGAATCCCCTTGCTGCCCAGGAATCGAATGGATCTAAAAAGAATGTCCAAAACTTTTCCCTGCTGTTTGACAAAAGCATCAGACAGGAGGACTTTGGCACTGGAAGGATCATGATTGTTGTCTAATTTCTGTTTATTTTTGCTCTGTGAAGCACTTTGGGCTGCATGTCTGCATGACAGGTGCTATATAAATAAATGAAGTAGGGTGCTTTGTTTACAGAATATGGCAGAGAATTGAATATATTATCATAACTATGTTTTCATGAATGTTTAATCAATCACCTAAAACATTTGGACACTGTGGACATGTTGAACCAACATGTTTCTACAGTAGCCGGGACGAAAAAAAGTAAACACTGGTTCTTTTCCATTGTTTCTTCTTCAAGTTTGGAGGGAGAGAGGGTGAGGTAACAAGGGTGCAATCAGCAAACTAATCTGTTTGTGCCACTAAATCCTAAATATTGTATCGTCCTTTAATTTTTGCAACCTTTCATGTTCCTTGAATTTTGGCACCAGTATCTAAAGCTGTGTGCCACAGATGGATTGTCTTCACTAAAAGTCTGCATCGATGAGCTGAAAGATCTATTCTATTCCATTCTAATTATTTCTCAACAACCTCCTCATGCATTCAATTCTTAAGTAAGTAATAACATATGACTCTTAACACGAAAGTGCTGTGCACATCTGCAGCTTGACCATTTCCTGTAGAAGAGCACTGCAGCAGTCGCTGTGCATAATACACGAACAAAAATATAAATGCAACACTTTGTTTTTCTCCCATTTTTCATTAGCTGAACTAAAGATCTAAAACAATTAAATGCACCCGTGTTCATCGTCCTAACATACTGCCTGCACATATACCATAACCTCACCGCCACCATGGGCCACTCGATCCACAACATTGACATCAGAAAATGTCTCACCCACACCATGCCACATATACTGTCTGCCCTGAACAGCTGAGAAACAACCGGGATTCCTCCATGAAGGAGAACACCTCTCCAACCGTGCCAAACACGACGATGAACTGGAATCAGGTCGAGGACCTGATGAGGACGACGAGCATGCAGATGAGCTTCCCTGAGGTGGTTTCTGACCATTTGTGCAGAAATTCTTTTGGTCATGCACACCGATGGTTGCAGCAGCTGTCTGAGTGGCTGGTCTCAGACGATCTTGGAGTGTAACATCTGGATGTGAGTCCTGGTTTGGTGTGGTACACGTGGTCTGCTGGTTGTGAGGCTGGTTGGATGTACTGCCACAATTCTCTGAAACGCCTTTGGGAGGCCCTTATGGTAGAGAAATGAACATTCAATTCACGGGCAACAGCTCTGGTGGAAATTTCTGCTGTCAGCATGCCAATTGCACGCATTTATATTTTTGTTCAGTGTAGTAGTAAAATACATCGTGCATGCAAGGGTGAAACAAATATTTTTGAACCATTAATATCTTCAATAGGGACCAAGTTTATCTGGATAAGAATAGACTGTAATTTGTATTTGTAATTTGAATCAGTAAATGTCAGTGTTTTAAGAATAATCAAGGCTCCACCCGGCCTTTCTAACTTGTATCTGAAGTAAGTAAAGGGATTCCTACACAGGTGGGAGAACTGCACATGATATAAAAAAGAACAGTGTACCTTCCCTCCCACAGTGCTGAAAGGGGAAGCAACAATAACCAAGTGAAGTTAATGGGGTGCTCCAGAGTGCTCTGACTGTATATTTGGTCTTGTCAGGGAGGCCATTTGATGCTGATTACATCTATCACTGTAAGCCAGCGCAATTACTCCCAAACATAAACATGTAGCCAGTCCCACTTGGCCATTATTGCTGTCAGAACATTGATCTCGGCCATTGATATTTCATCACATTAAACATCTACACCTCAAAAAAAAAAAAAATCCTACAGTGTATGAGTCTATCTTTGTAAATGAGGAAAGAAAATGGCTTTGACAAAAAAAAAAAACAAACTTTGCCACTCTACACAGTAATATGAAGTGGGACGGACGTGTCTTAATTGGAACCCAATCAGAAAATCACAGAAAGCTTTAAATATTGAAACAGCACACAACACAAGTCAGCAGGTGATGAATGAGGGGCTGAGGCCAGGCTCATCCATCACTTCACCGGTGCGCCTGGCCGCACCAACGTGACAGGAACGGTCCAATAAACATTGCACACTGGGAACCCTGTGTTTGGGGAGATATTACTGTCACAGCTTTAATGATTAGCTTGGACAGCATAGGTTCAGCCACATGGGGTGTGAGGACCATGGCTTAGATAGCTATCAGGGTCCAGCCCAGGCAGCAGCACGGTTGGTGATTGGACAGATGAAGGTGGTGCCCAGCAGACATGTAGCCAGTTAGCCACAACCAGTGAGGAGCCAATTATGTGAGGAGAAAAACAGGGTCATTCATCATTCAGTTAGACACCTGCCCGCCCCACCAAAGGAGACTTGAGAGCCTCCGCCAGCACCCTCGACAGAGGATGATGGCTCATTAGATTGGACTGGGAGATAAAGCAAGCCCAGGGTTCACATTTAGAGCACACAGAACAAATAGACCACTATGGATGATGGAAACGTGAGATGCGTAAGTTCTGTAAGTGGAGTAGAGGGCAGAGCTTTGCTTTTTTTCGTCCTGTGTACCTCAGGAGGCAGCAGAGCGAGCACTAACGCTGCCCACAGGGAGGCCTCCTAATTCCCACGAGTGTTAAATGTATGCATGAGTGTTGCTGCAGGTTCTTTGGACAAAAAATAATCTGGAAGATGTGTGCATGTTGCCTATAGCTTTTAACATGTTGTTAAAACGTGTCTGACAGAAAAAAAAACACAGATACGAGTAGAGGTCAATATCATCGTTTACCGAACAATGATGGTACGTCGAGCTTGTGCTTTGCACTAATTACTGTAAAAGAGGGAACTAACTTCCATTACTAATTTAAATATATAAAAAATATAAATATATAAGTCTCATGCCATGGCTCCCAAGCTCTGTGAGGCTATAGTGGCATGCGCTGCTTTTTAACAAACACATGCTAACACATGTTGAAATGTTCTTTGATGAATCATGATATTTTGCTTGACATAAAGTTCTCAACACACAAGTCCAATTCACGTTTTTTCAAAATATCTTTATGCTGAATGAGTATGCTTATGTTTGCCTTACCACCAGCATCTTTGTTTCACATGCATTACTACTTAGCCACTGACAACACAAAGTACAGCTAGAGGCTAATGGGAATGTCTCTATGTTTGCAGGTATTTGGCAACTACACAATACTTGACCTGATGTGGTTTAAAAGTCAGATGATCACCAATCATGGCTATCAAGCAACATTGCAGGCTATGCAGAGCCGAACAAGTCATCATGGGGAATCATTAAGGACATTAAAGTTCCAGTCATATCTGTTGATTATGAATAATGTGTGCATGACATTTTATGGAAATGCATTTCAAACTATGTGTTGACCGTTCCCTAAAACTTTACAGAATATTAAAAACCCGAACCACGTTCCGTTCTAAGTTTACAAGTGATGACTGAAAGTTTTCATTTGAGCATTGAGGATTGTCCAATTTGGATGTAGGAAGAGGGATGAAGATGCATGTGCCACGATTAAAAATATCTAACCAAATGCGTAACGACTCGCTTCGGTTGACGAAAAAATGAATCGCGATCTTGGCGAATGCGAGAGAAGTAGGATATGTTTTTGTCTTTTTTTTTAATTAGAATAGGTTACGTTGTGGCTGCAGCTTCCACTGCCGCGTCTCCTTTCTGTGTTACACACACCACACACCACACACACACACCACACACCACACACACACACCCTACACACAGCCGCAGTAGTGGTAATCGGCGTCAGGCCCTGACTGTACTGTAACTGATTCCCATTAAACCACAGATCTCCAGGCTTCCACGATGTTGGCAATTTGCAAACTTCAACGCAAACTTCAGTTAATCCCCGTGAATTCGGGGTGTTGCAATTTTAACCAATCACCGCCAAACTTCCTGCGCAGTCTGCCCGGGGGATTAAACTCGGGTCAGGGACGGCCCGACGTGCGGGGAGGATCCCTCATTTTTTTGGGGACCTCTCCCCGCGCTGGCTGGCCCGCCGGGCGTATTCCTCCGAGCGTGCGCCGCGACCGGCTCTGTGTTTACAGCGCCCGGACCCTCGCGTTTCCCGGTGGCCCGTGGACTCTCATTAAGAGTTAATGATAGCTATCATCTTGTTTGTTTTTATTTTCATTAGCTCATACTTCAAGCTTGAAAGGTTAATGGGCTCAGATCAGCTGCTTGCTGGCAGCCCTACCTAAATAAGAAACACAAACTGTTGAGAGTTTCTGTAAGAGAGAATTTTTTTTCCCTACAATAAAAAAGATAATTTTATTGGTCAGAATTTGTCTGTAGCTCATTTTGATAAAAAAAAAAAAAAATCCGTGTGAAAAAAATTGTTATGTGAACCAAAACCTCGTTGCCTCGGAATCAAGTCGTGAGTTGAGTGTATCGTACCATCCCTAGTAGGAAGTCTATGCACGTTAGTGCATATTAACAGGTTCAATTTTCATCAAAAATCTATGAGAGTTGCGCATGCAAGCATGTTACCTTGCAGTCAGATTGATGGCCTCTAAAAACCACGTGCATGGCACAGTTGGGTTATGTAGAATAACTTTTCTATTCTGTCTGGGAAAAAAACAGGCAGGTAACTAGTCCAGAATATCATGGAAATTTTATTATGGTCCTAGTTTTTACATGGCTAAACATGTGTTTTTTTCTGCTGATCCTGTCCATCGCATGCTTTCCTTTATTTATTCAACTATTACTATTATTTACTTTATTTATGTCGCCTTCTCTCAAAACCTAGGAGTGCACTTACCACCATCTGCTGTCTGTAAATAACCACACTGACTGTGATAAGCACCCCTTATACAATCCACACTTCAGAAAACCTGAACTATCCCTTTAATACTTCAAAACTGACAGCTACCATATCTATTTCTTTTTGTGCATTTTATTTGAACTAATTTGAAGAAGGCAGAAGAAACTATTTCTTGTCTATGTGGTACAGACATTCACTTTACCCTGTGGATGTCCATTTGGTATCACTCTCTCAACTGTCTGTATCTACGAGGTCCATTGGGACACATTTTTGTTACAGACGCTCATGTTTCCACGAGGATGAATATACGGACTTTTCGTGAACCACCATGATGTTGACATTTGTTGTCAGCGTAAGATGTCTCAACAATGTTGCATGGAACTTACGATGCCAACTTGGTTGAGACATTAATGGCTGTCATTGTCCATTCGTCAGCTCTGCTTCTGGTTCACATTCCAATGTCACTACTTTTCTGCACATGAGCTTAGTACCAAACATGTTTTAATGCTGAAAGGTGAATGTTCACTACCATTGTATTTCATTTGTCTTGGGACAATCTGCCAATTGCAATATGTAAAAGTCAAGACAATGAGCCATGTTTATTAACACTTAACCAAACCCATGATCTTCCCTAACCTTAAAAACAGCGTCCTTTTGTTTCTAACCTTGACCACCACACAAGACAACATTATGAAACTCAGCCACTTAAAACCACCTAACGTCCTGCAAAATTCAGCAGAACAGACTTCAGTGATTATGTTTGTCACAACTACTTGGAAAAATGATGATGAATGTCACTTCACAGAGACAGGGTTTAATCAACACCTCCAGCAAAGCTTCAAAATTGATTGGCAAGTGCCATTTAAGAAGTCATATGACCCAACACAAGTCAGTTAAAAAGGGTCACTCATCCATCTTGTACTCAAAATTATTATCTGCTTTAATATCCTTTAAAGATCCTGCTATAATATGTCTTTAGTGGTTTTTGATCAGGATGTAATCGCAAAGAAGTTGACTTTAAAGTTTAAATTACCTTATACAGTGTTGATCGCTGGACGGGCTTGAAATTGATATTGTTGTTGATCGTCTCATTTTAATATTTTCACATTATTGCCCAGGCATTCTCCCTTTAGTGTCCGGTCATTTAACATTTTGAAACATGGAGATGTAGCAGGCAGAGGACACACCATGTTACAGTACTTTGCTATTTTGTATTCATTTCAAGTTTGACTTTTAAAGGCAATAGTTTGTGTTCGTCAGGCCTCAACCCTCAAACTTCCCAGTCACGCCTCATCAGCCCTGAGCCACAGCTCCCTCCACTGATCACAAACTATAAAACCTGCGTAACGCTGACATTAAACAAACGATTTAATTTGCTCCACGTCAATTACTCAATATCCAAGGCTGAGCACCTGTGTTCAATCAACATGCATATCCCCTAGGATGGATAGAGGTAGCTCTGTGCTCCACCACCCAGGCCACATTTATGCCAGTTCCCCTGGGCCCCTTGGCAGGCGTCGCTGTTTACTTCTCCCAGACTCTGCGGAGACACTTCATCCCCCCTTCCTCTGTGTCTGCAGTCACATGTCGGTGCCAAATCAAGGAACGGGGGGGGGACTGTTGTTTGGGGAGCAAGAGAGAGATCGATTCCGCCTACCTACAAGTGGCGGTACAAAGACATATTAAGCAAACCTCCAACTAAACACAGCAGCAAATTCAAAACACACAATAGCAAATCATACAACACAATAGCAAATCAAATAACACATTAGCAAATTCAAAACGGAAAGGGTAGGTACCCACGGGCGACATGAATCGTCGCTGATTGGACTGGTGGTCCTCTAAACCGAAAGACATGGCTTACGTTTTTCAGAATATGAGCGCTGTTAGTGACAACGTACGTGCTGCTATTAAAGAATTTTGATGCATGACATGGATACGTGTTACTACGGAAAGCCATGATATTCACTGGATTAAATTTTTTTTGTTTTTGACACTTTATCTCGTAATTACGAGAAAAGATCTTGTAATTACGAGATAAGGAAGGTGCCTCCATTGGCCACTGCACTTCGGTAAAGTTAGAAAGTTTGGCACTTCCGGATCAATAACTCTTAAGCGAAACGTTGTTAAAACACAAAACACGCATATTTTCAACTGTAGTAAGACAGACAACGGCTACAACCTAACGTTCATCACAACAAGCCATCCTCGGAGCCACACCAACAACATTAGTGTTTACTAGGACTATTCATATTTCTGGGATTTTTATTAGGAATATTAATCAATAACTTCAATATGATACGTACTGCAGTAACGCTATCTACACTTCAAAATCTAGTGCCCGACTACATCGGTTTGTACGGTAAAGCGTGTGAGTGCTTCATGATGTCTTAAAGTGCACCTCGGAAACTCGAAATCAAATAATAATCTCTTTTCTAAGATATGCAGATTTAGAAAAGTCAATTCTTGTTCTACTGTTCCCAGCTACTACTTCTAGTGCCCACTACATCAGTTTGTACGGTGGTAAAGCGTCTTCACAGTGAAATTTACCGTACAAGGTGCAGGTGCAGTGAAAGAACTTGAAAATCACCCCAGAAGTAGCGGGAACATGTAGAACAAGAATCAGGTGGAGTTGTCAGAAAACAATTTGATTTGTTTATTTAATGACTTTCTTAATCTGCATCTGGATCCTCATTTGGGATTATGACATTGATCTTGGACATTAACAAATAATTACAACTCCCATATGACACAATGCTGCATTAATTACATTACATTCACAATAGCAGATGTTACAGATGTGGTTAATTTATGATGACTGCATATACATTTGGCAGACAAAAAGTTATAGATATATAATAATCATATATAAAAAATCGCATATTAAGGCGGACGTATCATATTTATATGGCGATGAACCGATACTGATTATAGCTATGTACTGCACATTGTAACAATAGCCTATTGATAAAATCTATAGCGCATAAATATAGTACGTGAGACGTACTTGCTACATATTGTCCATCGGATGACTGATACAAAGAGAGGAGGCAAATGCTGATTGCAGTGTGTATAGACATGTGAATGTGAACTAAGACATCGTAAGAGTGGTAATATATGTATCGCTCGGATGTTAGCGCCTCCGTGTGAGCACTCATATGAGAGAGCGAGGCCTGTCGTGCGGTCACACATGCCAGAAGGCAAGTGGGGAAGTAACATTAGGGGACTGTGTGAGTCTCTAATGTGTCATGTTGGACCCCGTAACCAATTTTGAATCACCACAAGTTAAAGAATGGATGAGTTAAAGAATCGGATAGGGTAACACAGACACATCTCTGATTTTCAGCCCAGCTCAGATAACCATGATGCTACATTTTCACTGTTTACCAAGACTGCGGTGTTCAGCAATCATTTTGTGTTGGAGATTAAAGCTGCCTGTGCCAGCTGGTTTTTTTTCTCCTATCTCGTCTGTTCCACTGACACCAAGTCTACAGCCTCAAAAAACTCACATTGCCAAACCTTTGTGGTTGGATGTACACCACTGCCTCTGGTTTCGGGTTTGGCACAAAAAGACAGCTGGGGGTTCTGCCGTTCCCAAGGCTTCATCTGAAATCTAAATTTCTGAGGCACAGGTTTCAACCTCACTATCTCCTCAAAATTCCATGTTCTGTTTTACAATCCTTGACCAAGTGCTGCAGCAAGAGCACTTCTGTTGGAGCTCTTCAGCCTCCAGGCCACGGGCTTGCAGGGTTCAAACAGTGGGAGACTTAAAAGTGTTTTCCTTTTCGATCTTTGATCTGACAGGGTCTTATCATCCTTCAGCAAATTAAAGGTGAGAGGTTTATAAGAGGAACAGATTTCATAGATTCATAGTTGTAGCGCTGAGCACCTCTCATTGGCAAAATGCTTATGGATGTTTACTGCCAACCTGGTTTGTAACTGGAAAGTGACTCTGACATTGTTTGTGCTTTGGCACTTATATAGCAAAACCCCAGACATATTTCTGGCACCATCAAAGCTTCAACAAAACAATAGGCCTGAGATATTGCATTGGAAACCTGTGAGATAATTTCACTTTTGTGTTGTGTTAGACCTCCTATTGTCTCTTCTCGTCATCCACTCTTGCTCTTGAGGGAAGTGTGTTCCATCATGTGTTCATAAGATATTTCATCACATGTGGTGTCACACCTGAACAGAATCCCCTTGCTGCCCAGGAATCGAATGGATCTAAAAAGAATGTCCAAAACTTTTCCCTGCTGTTTGACAAAAGCATCAGACAGGAGGACTTTGGCACTGGAAGGATCATGATTGTTGTCTAATTTCTGTTTATTTTTGCTCTGTGAAGCACTTTGGGCTGCATGTCTGCATGACAGGTGCTATATAAATAAATGAAGTAGGGTGCTTTGTTTACAGAATATGGCAGAGAATTGAATATATTATCATAACTATGTTTTCATGAATGTTTAATCAATCACCTAAAACATTTGGACACTGTGGACATGTTGAACCAACATGTTTCTACAGTAGCCGGGACGAAAAAAAGTAAACACTGGTTCTTTTCCATTGTTTCTTCTTCAAGTTTGGAGGGAGAGAGGGTGAGGTAACAAGGGTGCAATCAGCAAACTAATCTGTTTGTGCCACTAAATCCTAAATATTGTATCGTCCTTTAATTTTTGCAACCTTTCATGTTCCTTGAATTTTGCACCAGTATCTAAGCTGTGTGCCACAGATGGATTGTCTTCACTAAAAGTCTGCATCGATGAGCTGAAAGTATCTATTCTATTCCATTCTAATTATTTCTCAAAACCTCCTCATGCATTCAATTCTTAAGTAAGTAATAACATATGACTCTTAACACGAAAGTGCTGTGCACATCTGCAGCTTGACCATTTCCTGTAGAAGAGCACTGCAGCAGTCGCTGTGCATAATACACGAACAAAAATATAAATGCAACACTTTGTTTTTCTCCCATTTTTCATTAGCTGAACTAAAGATCTAAAACAATTAAATTGCACCCGTGTTCATCGTCCTAACATACTGCCTGCACATATACCATAACCTCACCGCCACCATGGGCCACTCGATCCACAACATTGACATCAGAAAATGTCTCACCCACACCATGCCACATATACTGTCTGCCCTGACAGCGAGAAACACCGGGATTCCTCCATGAAGGAGAACACCTCTCCAACGTGCCAAACACGACGATGAACTGGAATCAGGTCGAGGACCTGATGAGGACGACGAGCATGCAGATGAGCTTCCCTGAGGTGGTTTCTGACCATTTGTGCAGAAATTCTTTGGTCATGCACACCGATGGTTGCAGCAGCTGTCTGAGTGGCTGGTCTCAGACGATCTGGAGTTGTAACATCTGGATGTGAGTCCTGGTTTGTGTGGTACACGTGGTCTGCGGTTGTGAGGCTGGTTGGATGTACTGCCACAATTCTCTGAAACGCCTTTGGGAGCTCTTATGGTAGAGAAATGAACATTCAATTCACGGGCAACAGCTCTGGTGAAATTTCTGCTGTCAGCATGCCAATTGCACGCATTTATATTTTTGTTCAGTGTAGTAGTAAAATACATCGTGCATGCAAGGGTGAAACAAATATTTTTGAACCATTAATATCTTCAATAGGGACCAAGTTTATCTGGATAAGAATAGACTGTAATTTGTATTTGTAATTTGAATCAGTAAATGTCAGTGTTTTAAGAATAATCACAGGCTCCACCGGCCTTTCTAACTTGTATCTGAAGTAAGTAAGGGGGATTCCTACACAGGTGGGAGAACTGCACATGAATATGAAAAAACAGTGTTGACCTTCCCTCCCACAGTGCTGAAAGGGGAAGCAACAATAAACCAAGTGAAGTTAATGGGGTGCTCCAGAGTGCTCGGACTGTATATTTGGTCTTGTCAGGTGAGGCCATTTGATGCTGATTACATCTATCACTGTAAGCCAGCGCATTACTCCCAAACATAAACATGTGCCCAGTCCCACTTGGCATTATTGCTGTCAGACATTGATCTCGGCCATTGATATTTCATCACATTAAACATCTACACCTCAAAAAAAAAAAAAATCCTACAGTGTATGAGTCTATCTTTGACATGAGGAAAGAAAATGGCTTTGACAAAAAAAAAAAACAAACTTTGCCACTCTAACAGTAATATGAAGTGGGACGGACGGTGTCTTAATTGGAACCAAATCAGAAAATCACAGAAAGCTTTAAATTATTGAAACAGCACACAACACAAGTCAGCAGGTGATGAATGAGGGGCTGAGGCCAGGCTCATCCATCACTTCACCGGTGCGCCTGGCCGCACCAACGTGAACAGGAACGGTCCAATAAACATTAGCACACTGGGAACCCTGTGTTTGGGGAGATATTACTGTCACAGCTTTAATGATTAGCTTGGACAGCATAGGTTCAGCCACTGGGGTGTGGGACTATGGCTTAGATAGCTATCAGCGGTCCAGCCCAGGCAGCAGCACGGTTGGTGATTGGACAGATGAAGGTGGTGCCCAGCAGACATGTAGCCAGTCTAAGCCAAACCGTGAGGAGCCATTATGTGAGGAGAAAACAGGGTCATTCAATCATTCAGTTAGACACCTGCCCGCCCCACACAAAGGAGACTTGAGAGCCTCCGCCAGCACCCTCGACAGAGGATGATGCTCATTAGATTGGACTGGGAGACTAAAGCACAAGCCCAGGGTTCACATTTAGAGCACACAGAACAAATAGACCACTATGGATGATGGAAACGTGAGATGCGTAAGTTCTGTAAGTGGAGTAGAGGGCAGAGCTTTGCTTTTTTTCGTCCTGTGTACCTCAGGAGGCAGCAGAGCGAGCACTAACGCTGTCCACAGGGAGGCCTCCTAATTCCCACGAGTGTTAAATGTATGCATGAGTGTTGCTGCAGGTTCTTTGGACAAAAAATAATCTGGAAGATGTGTGCATGTTGCCATAGCTTTTAACATGTTGTTAAAAGTGTCTGACAGAAAAAAAAACACAGATACGAGTAGAGGTCAATATCATCGTTTACCGAACAATGATGGTACGTCGAGCTTGTGCTTTGCACTAATTACTGTAAAAGAGGGAACTAACTTCCATTATAATTTACAAATATATAAAAATACTATAAATAATAAGTCTTCATGCCATGCTCCACCAGGCTCTGTGAGGCTATATGTGGCACTGCGCTGCTTTTGAACACAACACTGCTAACACATGTGAAATGTTCTTGATGAATTATGATATTTTGCTTGACATAAAGTTCTCACACACAAGGTCCAAATTCACTTTTTCGAAAATATTTTATGCTGAATGAGTATGCTATGTTTGCTTTACCACACCAGCATCTTTGTTTTCACATGCATTTACTACTTAGCCAGACAACAAAGTACAGCTGAGAGGCTAATGGGAATGTCTCTATGTTTGCAGGTATTTTGGCAACTACAAAATACTTGACCTGATGATGGTTTAAAAGTCAGATGCTCACCGAATCATGGCTATCAAGCTAACATTGCAGGCTATGCAGAGCCCAACAAAAGTCATCATGGGGATCATTAAGGACATTAAAGTTCCAGTCATATCTGTTGATTATGAATAATGTGTGCATGACATTTTATGGAAATGCATTTCAAACTATGTGTTGACCGTTCCCTAAAACTTTACAGAATATTAAAAACCCGAACCACGTTCCGTTCTAAGTTTACAAGTGATGACTGAAAGTTTTCATTTGAGCATTGAGGATTGTCCAATTTGGATGTAGGAAGAGGGATGAAGATGCATGTGCCACGATTAAAAATATCTAACCAAATGCGTAACGACTCGCTTCGGTTGACGAAAAAATGAATCGCGATCTTGGCGAATGCGAGAGAAGTAGGATATGTTTTTGTCTTTTTTTTTAATTAGAATAGGTTACGTTGTGGCTGCAGCTTCCACTGCCGCGTCTCCTTTCTGTGTTACACACACCACACACCACACACACACACCACACACCACACACACACACCCTACACACAGCCGCAGTAGTGGTAATCGGCGTCAGGCCCTGACTGTACTGTAACTGATTCCCATTAAACCACAGATCTCCAGGCTTCCACGATGTTGGCAATTTGCAAACTTCAACGCAAACTTCAGTTAATCCCCGTGAATTCGGGGTGTTGCAATTTTAACCAATCACCGCCAAACTTCCTGCGCAGTCTGCCCGGGGGATTAAACTCGGGTCAGGGACGGCCCGACGTGCGGGGAGGATCCCTCATTTTTTTGGGGACCTCTCCCCGCGCTGGCTGGCCCGCCGGGCGTATTCCTCCGAGCGTGCGCCGCGACCGGCTCTGTGTTTACAGCGCCCGGACCCTCGCGTTTCCCGGTGGCCCGTGGACTCTCATTAAGAGTTAATGATAGCTATCATCTTGTTTGTTTTTATTTTCATTAGCTCATACTTCAAGCTTGAAAGGTTAATGGGCTCAGATCAGCTGCTTGCTGGCAGCCCTACCTAAATAAGAAACACAAACTGTTGAGAGTTTCTGTAAGAGAGAATTTTTTTTCCCTACAATAAAAAAGATAATTTTATTGGTCAGAATTTGTCTGTAGCTCATTTTGATAAAAAAAAAAAAAAATCCGTGTGAAAAAAATTGTTATGTGAACCAAAACCTCGTTGCCTCGGAATCAAGTCGTGAGTTGAGTGTATCGTACCATCCCTAGTAGGAAGTCTATGCACGTTAGTGCATATTAACAGGTTCAATTTTCATCAAAAATCTATGAGAGTTGCGCATGCAAGCATGTTACCTTGCAGTCAGATTGATGGCCTCTAAAAACCACGTGCATGGCACAGTTGGGTTATGTAGAATAACTTTTCTATTCTGTCTGGGAAAAAAACAGGCAGGTAACTAGTCCAGAATATCATGGAAATTTTATTATGGTCCTAGTTTTTACATGGCTAAACATGTGTTTTTTTCTGCTGATCCTGTCCATCGCATGCTTTCCTTTATTTATTCAACTATTACTATTATTTACTTTATTTATGTCGCCTTCTCTCAAAACCTAGGAGTGCACTTACCACCATCTGCTGTCTGTAAATAACCACACTGACTGTGATAAGCACCCCTTATACAATCCACACTTCAGAAAACCTGAACTATCCCTTTAATACTTCAAAACTGACAGCTACCATATCTATTTCTTTTTGTGCATTTTATTTGAACTAATTTGAAGAAGGCAGAAGAAACTATTTCTTGTCTATGTGGTACAGACATTCACTTTACCCTGTGGATGTCCATTTGGTATCACTCTCTCAACTGTCTGTATCTACGAGGTCCATTGGGACACATTTTTGTTACAGACGCTCATGTTTCCACGAGGATGAATATACGGACTTTTCGTGAACCACCATGATGTTGACATTTGTTGTCAGCGTAAGATGTCTCAACAATGTTGCATGGAACTTACGATGCCAACTTGGTTGAGACATTAATGGCTGTCATTGTCCATTCGTCAGCTCTGCTTCTGGTTCACATTCCAATGTCACTACTTTTCTGCACATGAGCTTAGTACCAAACATGTTTTAATGCTGAAAGGTGAATGTTCACTACCATTGTATTTCATTTGTCTTGGGACAATCTGCCAATTGCAATATGTAAAAGTCAAGACAATGAGCCATGTTTATTAACACTTAACCAAACCCATGATCTTCCCTAACCTTAAAAACAGCGTCCTTTTGTTTCTAACCTTGACCACCACACAAGACAACATTATGAAACTCAGCCACTTAAAACCACCTAACGTCCTGCAAAATTCAGCAGAACAGACTTCAGTGATTATGTTTGTCACAACTACTTGGAAAAATGATGATGAATGTCACTTCACAGAGACAGGGTTTAATCAACACCTCCAGCAAAGCTTCAAAATTGATTGGCAAGTGCCATTTAAGAAGTCATATGACCCAACACAAGTCAGTTAAAAAGGGTCACTCATCCATCTTGTACTCAAAATTATTATCTGCTTTAATATCCTTTAAAGATCCTGCTATAATATGTCTTTAGTGGTTTTTGATCAGGATGTAATCGCAAAGAAGTTGACTTTAAAGTTTAAATTACCTTATACAGTGTTGATCGCTGGACGGGCTTGAAATTGATATTGTTGTTGATCGTCTCATTTTAATATTTTCACATTATTGCCCAGGCATTCTCCCTTTAGTGTCCGGTCATTTAACATTTTGAAACATGGAGATGTAGCAGGCAGAGGACACACCATGTTACAGTACTTTGCTATTTTGTATTCATTTCAAGTTTGACTTTTAAAGGCAATAGTTTGTGTTCGTCAGGCCTCAACCCTCAAACTTCCCAGTCACGCCTCATCAGCCCTGAGCCACAGCTCCCTCCACTGATCACAAACTATAAAACCTGCGTAACGCTGACATTAAACAAACGATTTAATTTGCTCCACGTCAATTACTCAATATCCAAGGCTGAGCACCTGTGTTCAATCAACATGCATATCCCCTAGGATGGATAGAGGTAGCTCTGTGCTCCACCACCCAGGCCACATTTATGCCAGTTCCCCTGGGCCCCTTGGCAGGCGTCGCTGTTTACTTCTCCCAGACTCTGCGGAGACACTTCATCCCCCCTTCCTCTGTGTCTGCAGTCACATGTCGGTGCCAAATCAAGGAACGGGGGGGGGACTGTTGTTTGGGGAGCAAGAGAGAGATCGATTCCGCCTACCTACAAGTGGCGGTACAAAGACATATTAAGCAAACCTC